>NC_080637.1:15826675-16029175 GCF_027579445.1 Ammospiza nelsoni
GAGATAGTGAAGTATAAAATCCCACTGCTCCACATCACCTGCTTCCCCCACCACTACCTCTGTTGCAGGTTTATTATCATGCTAACATGGAAACTTAGAAAACTGTTCCTGTATTCTGAACAAAGGGTTCTTTTGCCATTACCTGGACAACAATTCAATGTTTATTCTGTATTTGGCAGTTTGCAGCAGGCTCCACAATCCAGCCTAAAACAATTCTGAAATGCCTGACCAGAAAAACAGAACAAGAGTGGATTCTTCTGAACTCAGGGGTGCAGGTCAGAAGGAAAAATACTTCAGTGATGTCTGAGATGGAAAAAAATCACAAGAGAATACACCGAGGAAACCAATTCTTTAATATACCCTGAGGCTTAAAAAGCAATCAAAAATATAAACCAATTACTAATCCAATTTTAAAAAATGTTATTACAACCATCTCCTCATTTGCAAATAATGTGAAAATGAGAGGAAAAAAGTTTTCAAGGAAATCCCACCACCATACTTCTCTACATTTAATTTCTTTCCCATGAGACTTGTTATGAAGTAAAGCCTATTAGATTTTTCTCACTGTCATATCTCCATTCTCATTCTTCTAATACTTTCTCCTTGTTACCTCAGCTTCTCTCTTTCCCAGAAATTGACGAGAAAAGTATCAACATTTTATTTATTGAGAGACAGAAGATACCTTTTATCTCATAAAATGTTACTTTGTCAGTCAGACTTCCACCAAATAATTTCCCCTCACTGCCACACATGTTTTTCTGTCTTTTGAAACAAAAATACAGCACTCCTATGAAACCCAGGCATGAAGTGGAAGGAAGCCTGTAGGGAAGCAACAAGGCAACCACAGCTTTTTATCAGCTGGAATACCTCATGCAGCTGAAAATGGAAAGCCACGTTCCAGCAGGCTGGAAGGACACACATCTATAATGGAAGCTATAAGGATGCAATAAAGGATACAGGTAGCCACAGCAGATCCAGGAGCTACCCTAGCTGTAATTGATGGTCGCTGTTCTTGATTTGCCGTTTCGGGAAAAGAAATGTAAATGTTCAAAGTCATCTCTACTGGCTGTTATCAATCATCCTTCACTTCAGTCCCACCAAACACACCAGACAAGGACTGGGATGCAATCCTGCAGCCTGTGGTTCCATGCCATCTTCCTAAAGGTGTCCCTCACCACTGCCTCCCCCGCCTCGGCAGCCTCTGCCCTGCTGCTTCCTCCCCTTGCTCTGCAGTGGGATGGATGCACAGGGAACTGCAGGAGCCCAAGGTGCCTGGGATGCCCTGCAGGCACAGAACAGGCCCCAACACATCTCCTGCTCCAAGGGGAGGACTCTCCACCCATCCATCTCCATCATCTCCTACCTGAACAACCCACAGGGATCCCCACAGCAGCTGCCTGCAGCAATGTTTCCCTGGAAGGGGGGCCATGGAAAGCAGCCTGGGTGCTCAGTGTCCCTTGCTGTCCCTGGAAGCCTGTCCTTGGTGGCAGCCAGAAGCAGCTGCCCTGCTGCCCAAAGGTGGGGACATGAGGCTGGGCTGTGCCCTGGTGCTGCCCTGCACATCCTGAGAGGTCACACCCTGCTCACCCTCCATGCCCACAGGTGTCCCTGTACATACAAGGATACCTTTTTGCTGAAATTTCCTTTTTCCCTTTAATCCCAAATCTTGCCACACACCAGTAACACCCCAATACTTTTTATCTCAGGCACAGCTGTGGCCTCACCTTTCTGAGAAGGGCTGCACCAAAGTATTGCAGCATCTGTATCTGTATGGAAAAGGCACAGACCTGGAGATTAAGGATCATTAGCAATAATGACATTAAAATTACAATAATAATGAAGATTCTTTATGAAGCCCTGAGTAAAAATTCCCAAAGCTGATTGTAACACAAATGAGCTCTATGTTAATTTCTATTTGCTGATAGTCAATAACCTCACTGAATGCCACTGGATATTTAAAGCTAAAGAAATGTAAAAGATGATACTTGAGCTTGCACAGTCCTCAGAAATGCCTGGGTGTCTATCCCTCACTGCCTGAGGTGCAACACCTTCCCAGAATTGTATATTGTCTGTTGCATAATGATATTTTACATTTATCTGGACCACTCGAAAGCGGCAGCATCCAGCCAGTTTGGGTTTTGTCTGCCCTGCTGATTTAGGCTGGGTTCCCAGAGGAGTTTGCACACACATCCATTGTATCCCACCGAGCTGTCGCTGATGATAAGTGGGACTACTTGTGGCAACACAGCCAAGCAGGTGCCAGCAGTGTTTGCAATGTGATACCCAGCAAACTTGTGTAACGTTTGTGAAAAGCTGATGCTCAGACCAGCCTTCCCTCTCCCGCTGCCCCAGCAAGAACTGCAATATAATGTTTAACGAATGTGACTTCAACAATGTTTAACCCATTTTGGACCAAATAAATCCCATTTTAGCATTACGATGGACATTGCTGTGGACAAAAAATAATCATATTTAACCATCCTGTCAATTAGTAAAACCAAGAAATCACAGACTGATCAGCTCTTGACCACCTGTTTCAGAAGGTCAGAGTAAAATTCTGTCCCTCCTGGAAAGTAGGGGCAGGATTTCAGCAGTGTCCAGATTTTACCCCAGTTGTTAAAACAACAACACAATGTGCAGACATGGGAACATAAAGCTAAAGCTCTGCCTTTCTGTAGGAAAGCCTTGAAGGTACACTAGAAAAAGGAGAATGTGCCTTTTAAGGGACCCCTGGAGCACGTCTGGAAGAGGTGCATGCAAAAGGGGTCCGGTTTGTTCACTCAGACAGCCCTGCACAACAGGCACAGGCAGAGGGACACCCAGAGAGATTCACTTCAAAAGAGACAGACTTCAAACGCTCCTTCCCAGTCCAAAGTGCCATGCTAATATCCACACCACCCACACTCGTCCCTCCTCGGCCTGGCTTGGTTCCTGCCTGGCTGGGGGCACAGCCCACAGGTACTCCAACAAGGGCAGAGCCTGCCCCACTGCTCACCACCCCACAGAGCTCTGACAGCGATGACATGAAACTTCTGACAGCTCTGTGAAGCCTCTTAGCTCCATTTGCTTGCTCTTCATGATTCTTACATTTTGTTTCTAAGGAGTAAGCAAAAATTACCATGCTTATTTGAATAATCCCCAAGTGAAATGAAAGAGTGCTGCGTTTAGCCACGTATCAGTGCCTCAAAGTAACTCCGTGAGTAGCAGGCTCCTAGCTAGCACTGCACACACTCACATGCCTCTGCTGCACAACACATTGCTGGACAGGAATAAGATTTTTATAGCAGCACTGTTATTTCCGACTCGTACAGAGATCAAATCCCGAAGTTCATAAGGAGTTCCAGTCCTGCCCTGACCCAAGAGCAGCTGCGAGCAGCGAGGACTCCGTGTTTGTCTGGGTTGAGAGGTTAATGGCTACTCCACAGACGCGTTTTTCCCAGTTAACTGGCAGCTCATTTTAGCAGATGATTTGCAGGTGTTACGCAACACTTAGAGATAACCCCGGGGAGTACCTCTGTCTGAGCTTCTTCTCTGTCTCTCTTCTTTTTTGAACTTCATCAGATAAATCAGAGAAACCAGGCAGGTGAGACTTTCATGGGCTAATCACACGACAAACTGCCCTTCCAATTTCCACACAGCCAACTTCTCCAAATAAATGTCAAATGTAGTTCAGTGCTCGTTAAAATTAATTTAAAATCCTAGCCATAAAAAACGTAAGCATTTCAAGTATCTCAAGACACGCGACAGTCCATTCTGATGAACATCACAGCACAGTTTCAAAGTTCACACCTTCACAAAACATGAAAAGGATGCTGGAATAATCAATGTCCTGCATAAGAAAACAGGTCTTCACTCCTGCCTGCGACTTCACCCACTTAAACCGTGTAAATCATTACACTGAGAAAGGAATCACCCATGTCAGCTATTTTTCTACACTGAACGCGCTCTTCACCCAGCCTAACAACTCTTCCAAGCTTTGTGCTCCAAGATGAGTGCTTATCTTCTGCTACCAGATAAAGAGCTACTGGTTCAAACAGACAGTGACCATGCAATCATCTGCACCTTAATCCAAATGTTTTTCTTTAAGGTCACAAGCCTACTGTCTGTTTTTCCTGCTAGTCCTCACAGGACATGGGAACAGCATTTACCTTACCGCATAAGCTGCACCCTAGCATTTTGGAAGAACCAGGAGTGGCTTTTCAGGGGATACACTGCACCAAAACCAGTCAGCTCAGTTAATGTCACTTTCATTTTTCTGAAGAAAAAAGAACCTCAAGCTTCCAAACACAAGGGAGAGTGTGGCTCACTTTTCTGAGGCCTTGCTGCACACTGTGGCCACTTTTACAGCAAAACAATTGCTGCTGAGATTATGCCACAGATTGATTATTATTTTTCTAAAAATCTCCCCATGTGTGATTTTACATACCTAGTACTTTGAGCCTTTTTTTAAAACAAAAAAACCACAAATCTTACTTTTAATCTGCAAAGAGAGGCAGCAAGAAAATTATCTGGCTAAACCTTTGAAAGTCAACAGAAATATGGGATCAGGTCCACAGTAAACTTTATAGAGTGGCACCTGAAGAGGAAATTACTCACTGCACGATTGATGTCACAATTAGAGGCATAAAAAGTAATTCCATGATAAACAGGCAACTGAGCAGAAAAAGAATGATATCCCAAGAGCGTGTTTGTGCTCAAATAAAAGTACATATTGGACAATATGGAACAGTCTTCACACACACACAGAGACACAAGTTCTCCAATGAAGTTAATGCACAGCATCCCTCCCTCTCCCTGTCTCTCCCTCCCCATGATTTGGGGGCTGCACTGGGCCAGTATCTGCCCCTAGTGCCACTAAAGCAGCTCCAGTGCCATTATCCATGTCACACAGCTATCACACAGCCATAGCTCACTGCTTTCAGGGCTGCCATGTCCCACAGGAGTGCAGGCCAGCAGTGCAAACACAGCAGAACATACACCTGGGCCACACCAGCCCTGGGCTGAGGTCTGAGGAACTACCAGCCAAAGCTCAGGGTACACAGAAAGGAGTGAACATGTTTTGCTGCTGAAAAGGCAGATATCAAATCTCAACTTTTTTTTTACAGAAAAATAAAGAGGGAAGGGAAACAGCATTACAGATACCTGTGCATTCCCTACATCTTTGCAAGTTACATCATTTACTACCTTTGCAAGTTACATCATTTACTACCTTTATGGAACCACATCAGAAAAGCTCCAGCCTCAGTACCACCTCAGCTGAGGGAGTATGCTCCCTTCAATGCACACTCATATTTATTTATCCTTGTGATCCACATTTACTAAATAACTTCAAAGCACCAATTCAAGCCACAGCACACAGACTTGATAGATTTTTATGGTCCCTCTCCAAAAATTTCACAGATCAATTTCTGCTTCAGGAAACCAAGAGCTACACTCTAAACTGCAAGTGTGTTATTTCTGCCCGTGCCCCCATACTGGTCTGACAAACAAAATCATGCACTCAAATGCCTGCTTACCTGAAACTGACACTTTCATAAGGGCTTCCAGGGGTCTGTTGTTGTCCAGATCACGACTGAGTTTGAGTTCCCCAGTGACAGAGTCCAAAAGGAGCAAGTTTAACTCATTGCCTTGGACAAAAGTGTAGGCCAGGCTATCAGACACATCGGGATCATGAGCTGGGATCTTGCCAATGACGCCCGAGGGAAAGCTGTTGGACTTGTTGGTCACGTAGTTATTGAAGAGGATCTGGAAGTCCTGCAGCACGGGGGGATTATCGTTCTGGTCCAGCAGGCGGATGTGCACAGTTGCTCGGCTCACGAGAGGCGCTGAAGTGGCCTGCACCACAATAACATACTCTGTCCGGCTCTCATAATCCAGGTCCATTAGGGCTGTGAGGTCTCCGTTGAGCAAGTCTAGTTGGAAAACCTCAGGGATGTTCCCCTCTACAATCTGGTACATGATCTGTGCGTTGGTCCCCTCGTCAGGATCAGCTGCGCTGATGCGTGCCACAATAGAGCCCACGGGGCTGTTCTCCTCCACAAAGATATCAAATTCATCCTTCTCAAACACTGGGGGGTTGTCATTAATGTCCAGCACGGTCACCTGGATGTCCACAGAGGCTTTCAGGGGCGGGCTGCCCCTGTCCACAGCAAAAGCCCGCAGGCTGTAGACAGCCACGTTCTCGCGGTCCAGCTTACGCAGCGTGCGTATCACTCCGGAGGTGGGCTCAATGTAGAAGTCCCCATCTCCATCGTCACCCCCCTGGAACGTGTAGAGGAGACGGCCATTGAGGCCTGAGTCACGGTCAGTGGCAGACAGCTGCAGGACACTGGTGGAGAGCGGCACATCCTCAAACACCGAGCCCTGGTAGCGGTCGCGCAGGAAGCGGGGTGCGTTGTCATTGGCATCCAGGATGAGAATCTCAACATACGTCGTGTCCGACTTCTGGGGGATACCATTGTCGTGGGCTGTAATGGCCAACGTGTAGGAGGCCTGGTCCTCATAGTCCAGCTCCATCAGGGTGGTGATGGTGCCTGTATCAGGGTCAATGCGGAACTGGGGGATGTTATCATCCAAAATATAAGTGATTCTTGCATTCTCCCCCGTGTCCTCATCAGTGGCACTGATGGTGACAATAGAGGTGCCAATGGGCTTGTCCTCACTGACGCTCACTGTGTAGTGGGAGCTCTGGAAGACCGGGCGGTGTGTGTTGGCATCTGTGACATTGATGAAGACCTGGACGGTGTCAAAGCGAGTGCCATCAGAGGCAGTGACTGTGAGCACATACTGCCTTTCTTGCTTGTAATCCAGGGGCAAGGCCAGCGTGATCAGCCCTCCTCCACTCTGACTGGTGATGGCAAAACGGTTCCTGGTGTTGCCACTGGTAATCTGGTAAGTCACAACACTGTTAACATCCCTGTCCACTGCTGTCAGGGTCAGGACACTGCTGCCCACAGCTGCATCCTCGTTCAGTCTGAGGTGATACACCTTCTCTGTGAAAGTGGGGTTGTTGTCGTTCACGTCCAGGACAGTGATGGACACGCTGGCTGAGGAGGTCATGACCGGCACGCCATGGTCCCTGGCCTCCACCCCAAAGTGATAGTTTTCCACAGTCTCTCGGTCCAGCTCTGCAGCCACAGTGATCCACCCCGTGCTGTTGTTGATTTGAAAAGGGAACCCAGAGTCACCTGCTACAGGGGCACCTCCAGTGGATGGTGCCATCTCTATGAGTTTGTACTCCAGGCGGGCATTCTCTCCAGAGTCAGCATCCACAGCCTGGATGTGCAGCACCGAGTAGCCCAGAGGAACATTCTCCAGCACCGTGGCCTGGAAGGGAGTGCTCACAAAGATGGGGGCATTGTCATTCACGTCCACAACCTGCACTGACACCATACCACTGGAGTTGATCAAAGGAGGTCTGCCCCCATCCTGGGCTTTGATCCGGAGCGTGTACTCCCGAATAGTCTCGTAATCCAGAGGGTTGATGAGGTCGATGGCACCAGAGAAAGAGTGAATGTAGAACTGGCCTTTCAGGTTGCCACTCACGATGCTGTAGTGCACCTGGGCATTGCTGCCCCGGTCCCGGTCTGTGGCCTGCACCTGCAGTATCTGGCTGTTCACGGGGGCATCCTCTGGCACCTGGACCAGGTAGCGCTTCTCACTGAACTGAGGGTAGTTGTCATTCTCATCCTCTACGGTGATGTGCACCATAGCTGTGGCACTGCGTGGGCCCGGATCCTTGCCCTGGTCATTGGCTTCCACCACCAGGTGGTACTCGGAGACCTCCTCACGGTCCACGGAAGCCCGGGTCCTCACAACCCCGGAACGCGGGTCAATCTCAAAGACTCCGTCCCCAGCTCCCGGCTCCAGCAGCCGGTACAGCATGTTGGCGTTGGCTGGGGCATCACCATCAGTGGCACGGATAGTCAGCACCTCATAACCCACCTCCAGGTTCTCCCGGATGCTCTCCCGGTACTCGGGCTGCTCAAACACTGGCTCGTGGTCGTTGGTGTCACTCACAGTCACTGTCAGATAGGTGGTGGCCGAACGGCGGCGTGGGGAACCGTGGTCGGAGGCGGTAACCTTCAGCACGTGGGTGTCCTTCGTCTCCCGGTCAAGGCTGCGGGCAGTGACCACGCTGCCCGTCTCGGCGTCGATGGTGAAGTAGTCGTTGGAGCGTTCGTCAAAGAGCGCCTCCATGGAGTACGCCAGCCGGCCGGCTTCCCCCTCGTCAGGGTCCTGGGCCCGCAGCACGATGACCGCCGTGCCGGCGGGTTCGTTCTCGGGGATGGAGACCTGGTAGCTGGGCAGCTGGAACTGCGGGGGGCTGTTGAGGCTCCGCGCCCGCCGCGCTGCCCGCCGCCCGCCGCCCTCGGTGCCCGGCAGCGGGTCGCAGCCGGCGGCGGCTCCGCGGGGCTCGGCGCCCGCCCGGTGCCGGGCTCGCCGCGGGCAGGGGCCGCCAGCACGGGGCCCGCGGGGCTCGGCGGGCGGAGCGCGGCGCGGCGCGGTGCCCGCAGCCCTCAGGCGCCCGGCGGGCGGCAGCGCCGGCGGCTCGGCGGCGGCAGCGGCAGCAGCGGCGGGGCGGCGCGGGGCCCCCGCGGGCAGGTGGAGGAGCGGGGCGGCGCGGGGCGGCCGCGGGTCCCGGCCGGCTGCCGAAGCCAGGGCGCAGAGCAGCGCGGCCCAGGACACGCAGGCGGCGGCGGACAGCAGCCGCGGCATCTCCGGAGCTCAGCGGGCAGCGGGGCCGGGCAGCGGGCTGCTGCACAATCCATCCACCCGCCGGGCTGCCCGCCCGCCTGCATCCATCAGCCGCCGGCCCGGCCCCACCACCGCCCTCGCCTCCCGGGCACCGCCGGCCTCAAGCCCCGCGCCCCGTCCCGGTCCGCGGGCAGCAGGCTGGAGAGCTCCAACTTTTCCACCTTAAACTTTGAAGTGAGTTCAAAATGGCTCCTCTCCTCCTCCTCCCGCCGCCGCTCCCCAGAGGGCGATTAGCATAAACCTGCTGCTTCTCTCCTTCGCCAAAAAGAAGAAAGACAATCAAATACCGAGGTCCCCCCCGCGGCGGGGCCGGCCCACGGGCGGCGCGGTCCCGCGTGGCTGCGCGACACGGCAGAGCCGCCGCGCCTCGTCCGTCCCGTCCTGTCCCGTCCTGTCCCGTCCCGTCCCGCTCCAGCCTCCCGGCCCGGCCCGGCTCGGCTCGGCTCCGCTGAGCAGCGCAGGCTGGAGCGCGGCGGGCGCTGCCCGGGGCGGGGTTTGCTGCCGGCCCCGCCCGGCCCCTCCCGGGCGGCGGCGGCGGGGGCCGGGCCGAGCTCAGCCCCGCGGGGCTGCCGCTCCGCCGCCCGGCGCCCCTCGGCGGCCGGGGATGCTGCCGTGTCCCGGCGGGGCCGGGCGCGCTCGGGCAGCGGCCGCTGCGGCGGCTCCGCTGCTGCCCCGCGTGGAACGAGCTCCGCGGGAGGCGACTCTCGGCCGCTTCCCCACGCAGCAGCCACCTGTCGTCTCAGTCCGTCGTCCAGGACAAAGTTAAACAGAAATTAATTTAAATTCGGTTTATTAAATTCTCGCTATGGAGGGAGAAAAATAAAGTGAAACTACTTTCCAGGGCAAGATGAGCATCATGTGGGGGCCCAAGGGGGGCTGCCAGTATCCCGGCGCAAGATCTGCTGCCGTGCTCACGCCTTGCTCTGAAACACAGAGCAGCCGGCGGGATCTGGAGCCCTGAGTTAAAGATTTCTTTGGGGCGATCGCAAATAATAATAAACAGAACGCAAACTTCTGTGGGAAGAAGCAAAGCTCAACTCCCCATGAAAATATCGCTCCGGTGATAATAATGTAAATTCTACGAATTTATGCTGATTACTGTACGTCGCGCTACTTTTCCCATAGCGGTGCGGCCACCTGAGCCACGCGCCCGAGCTGCGGCCGCATCCCCGCGGCTGCAGTGGCCCCTGGTGGGGGCGGCGGGAAGGGCGCGGGGCGGGATGCGGGAGTGCGGGGATGCGGGGATGCGGGAATGGGGAATGCGGGGATGCGGGAATGCGGGGATGCGGGAATGCGGGGATGCGGGGATGCGGGAATGCGGGGATGCGGGAATGCCGGAGAGCCGCCCGCCGTGTTCGCCCTGCCCGCCGTGCTCGCCGCCGGCGGCAAGGACCGAGGCCGATCTACAGAGATCCCGCGTACAGGAACTTCACGCAGGATGAAGACACGGGATGGTGAACAACGAGCAGCCCGAAGTTGCCGACTGGGATTTTGCAAAAGTTTGTTACTGGTAGGAGCTGGGAGGCAACTTTCAGAGCGATCTGTCACGGGCAGTTCAGGCACTTCAGCACTTATATGAATACTGTGAATAAAACAGATTCTTTCAGTGGTTTTCATTCCATGAAATGCATTATTGCAAGGGAAGGAAGTGGCGGAAGGAAGGAAGTGGCGGAAGGAAGTGGCGGAAGGAAGTGGCGAAGGAAGTGGCGGAAGTGGCGGAAGTGGCGGAAGTGGCGGAAGTGGCGGAAGGAAGGAAGGAAGGAAGGAAGGAAGGAAGGAAGGAAGGAAGGAAGGAAGGAAGGAAGGAAGGAAGGAAGGAAGGAAGGAAGTGGCGGAAGGAAGGAAGGAAGGAAGGAAGTGGCGGAAGGAAGGAAGGAAGTGGCGGAAGGAAGGAAGTGGCGGAAGGAAGGAAGTGGCGGAAGGAAGGAAGGAAGTGGCGGAAGGAAGTGGCGGAAGGAAGTGGCGGAAGGAAAGAAAGAAAGAAAGAAAGAAAGAAAGAAAGAAAGAAAGAAAGAAAGAAAGAAAGAAAGAAAGAAAGAAAGAAAGAAAGAAAGAAAGAAAGAAAGAAAGAAAGAAAGAAAGAAAGAAAGAAAGAAAGAAAGAAAGAAAGAAAGAAAGAAAGAAAGAAAGAAAGAAAGACCACCTGGATAATTGCCAGTATGTCTGTCAGGAGGACAACCGCTTTTTAAATTGTTAAATTGTTGTTTTGGAAGATGTTTTGCTGATTCAGCTTTACTCAATTTGAGATTTTTTTTTTTTAATGGAATTTAGAAGCTTACTTGGCTTTGCATGTCTTCTGATTAAAATGATTGCTCATGAAAAGAAAGTTAAAAAAAATTAAACTTAACCTTCCATTCATTTATTGAGTTTGAGTGGATGCAGTGACCTGCTCCAGAAACAAAGCAACTCACTTGGTAGCTGGGTTAATCAATATTAACTTGGAATTTGCATAAGGAAACTTCAGTTTAAGTCCATACTTTTCTTGCTTCCTTCTTCATTTTATTGCTGCTATGCTCAATGCCCACAATTTGGAAAAATAACCTCTTGATAGGAAATAATATCTTTTCTTGGCTCTTCAAAAATGAGATCCAAGTAGATATTTCAAGACAAACTAGATTTGTAAGAAAAGACAGTTTAAACTTTTTTCTTTTCTTATTGCAATAAAAGGCTATTGTGACTTGGGAAGATACTGTAATATCTTCTGTATAAACCAATTTTGTGTATGATTACACAAAATCCTCCATCTTTTCCCTATTTGTATGACCTGCCTTCTGTTTCCAGTCAATTTCATCTTATTGAAATAATGTTTCACTGTTTTGTGATTAAATGTATTATCCTTATTGCTCCTTGCATGCATTACACCATTTGTCAGATTATCTTGCCATTAAAATGGATTTCAAACCCAAAATGGTGAATACAATTGTTACGACTGACTCACTGCTCTAGCAAAAAGAATGGTTTAACACTCTGGCAGCTCAAATGACTTTGGAGTGGTGAAATAAATGACTCATGCCTGCTCCCAGAGTGCTCTGTATGGGAGCAGGGGTCGCTGTTAGACAAGAGGTGGATCTGTCCCTGCTGCTGTTCTGTGGGTCCAGAAGAGCCAGAGAAGGCAGCAGTGAAACAGAACGTTTGGTAAAGGCAACTCAAGGTGGGGAACAAAAACAGAATTACACATCTCTCTTGTTTTAGCTGGCAGGTTTTTAGTGAAGGCTGATCCTCCAGAGAAAACCAGATACTTTCTTTGTGTCTAATTTTGCAGATTTTCTCATATGAGCTGTCCTTTTCCTATAGAAGAAATGGCACTGACATCACCATGATGAGCAACGTTCATAAAAAATGCAGGTGGGAGAGGTTTTCCTTGACCCTTTGTTTCCTTAGTACCAATTGATGACATATTCATTTCCCAGCTAAAAAAAAGCTCTGTTTCAACTTGTCTAGGAGGAGTGAAATATTTCAAGTTTCTTTCCAAAGTGAATTAAAAAAAAAATCAGAGAAATATATATATAAAGAGGGGCATAATTGTTACCCAGCTTAATTCAGCTTAAAAAAAATAGTAGTTAAACTGTAAGGGATTTTCCTAAAACATGAAGTTTACAAGACCAGGGGAGAGATCAAGAATCATTCTTTAATTGGGACTGTAGCCCAGAGGAATGCTTGTGCAGAGTGGGGTTGCCTGCATCTAGATCCAATAGTATTTTTGAGGTTGGGAATAAAGTGATTCAGTGTAAATCCATCCCTGTGGAAGAGGTGGTTCTATAGAAGGAGATGGAGCTTTTCTTAGCCCACCAGTAGTTTGAGGAAAGACTTAAAAATTCACATTCAGTAATGCTGTGTTAAAATAGTTCCCTTTTTTTCCTATTTTTTTAAAAGAACAAGAGTGGTGAAAAGTTTTTTGGCATCAGATTGCTGAAGCATATTGCAAAAAAGTGATGTGCAGTGTGTACCCCACCCCTCCAAACCAGGGGTTTTATCATCTAAACTCTTGTTTGAGGGAAGAAGAAAATTTATCCTCAAATTTAGCTATCCATGCAACACAACCTATATCTTGTATGAGATCTCTATATACATAGTGTTAACATAAACTGATATATGTATCACATCTTCATAACTGCATTTATTCACTTCACAAATGCACCAATGATCTATTCCTGCTACAGTAACACTTTGAGAAAATAATCTAAGAAACCACAACAGGTAGTAATAAAACAGCCTTTAACCACAATTTATTCCACAACCTTACAATTTTCCAGCAACTTGAAAGAAACTGGATGTTTTGTGCCACACATTACAAGTGAATAATGGATTTTGGAGAGGAATGTTATTTATTACCCGTTCTTTCAAATAAACTAGCAGCATATTAGACATGAAGAAAACCAAACCAACCCAAATAACAAATAGCTCACTGGTTTTTAGACTACCTGTGCTGGCTGCTGTTACATCCTACCCTCACAGATGGGTGTCTCCATGGTCTGGGACTGCACATCAGCAGAGTGCAATCTTCTGTGATCCCAGACAGAGCCCGATAAAAAATGAAAGGGGAGAAAAGAGGAATTGCCCAGTGTTGAAGGTTCCCTGTGCCTGTGGCAGGAGGAGGGGGGAACCCTGGTCTGTCACTGGCTGAGTCAGCCCTGGCTCTTTGGGACAGGGCACACAGAGAGGATCTGTGCACACAGGCACCACAGAGAGGATCTGTGCACAGAGACACCTCAGAGAGGATCTGTGCAGAGAGGCACCACAGAGAGGATCTGTGCAGAGAGGCACCACAGAGAGCATCTCTGGGACAGGGCACACCAGAGAGGATCTGTGCACACAGGCACCACAGAGAGGATCTGTGCAGAGAGGCACCACAGAGAGCATCTCTGGGACAGGGCACACCAGAGAGGATCTGTGCACAGAGACACCTCAGAGAGGATCTGTGCAGAGAGGCACCACAGAGAGCATCTCTGGGACAGGGCACACCAGAGAGGATCTGTGCACAGAGACACCTCAGAGAGGATCTGTGCAGAGAGGCACCACAGAGAGCATCTCTGGGACAGGGCACACCAGAGAGGATCTGTGCACACAGGCACCACAGAGAGGATCTGTGCACAGAGGCACACAGAGAGGATCTCTGGGACAGGGCACCACAGAGAGGATCTGTGCAGAGAGGCACTGGAGAGAGGATCTGTGTCTGCTCACAGCTCCTCCAGGAGACCTCATCCTGCCACAGGGTGCAAAGTAGTCTGAGGACAGGAGCTGACAGGATCACTGTAGTGAGTTTAAGTTGAATAAACCCAGGTTTTTAGACTATTTCTCCAATCACTACAGAAAGAAAGCGTGAGATATTCCTCTGTGAGCAGGCATTTGGACTTGCAGTCCCCATGCAAATCTGTTCCATGTCCAGCCCAAGAATGGTCAAATGAGCAAAAGCAATTTATGTTTCCACATTGAATCTGAGTTCATTTTAGGAATAGAAGAACTGGTTCAAGCTCCATATGGTGAAATTTGATCCTTCCCTTATTGCAGGAACCACACAGGTTTGGAAGTGTTCCAGAAAATACTTTTATTGCTAACATTCATTCTTCTTAAAGCCAAGAATGGATTTCAAAATGCTGGGATCCTCATTGCAGGAATTATGTTTAAGGCTTCTTGGCTGTATGCAGCTTTTCTTTTCAGAAAGGGTAGAAACAATTTTGAGTTCTCTTGGTGTTTGTTGCAGCCAATCACACTGTTGCCTCTTTCAAAATCCTCAGTGGATACAGCAGCGATTCGGTGTTGGAACTTGTTTATTTCTTTAGACTTCATACCATCCATTTATAATTTACCCTAAGGAGCTCAGCCCCACCCTACTCAAACACTGCCTGTGAGTTTCCTCACTCTAAATTGGTTTGGGTATTTTCTCCCTCCCCACTTTAGCTAAAGGCTCCACCAGTTACAACATGCAAAATGACAAATAAACCAATAGAAAAGCAAATTTCATGTTCAAAAATTGCACAGTGGCCAAGAACAAATGAAAGCTGAATAAGGCTTGATTGTTACTTATGAAGGAAGTGATATGGAGATTAATGCATCAGAAAAATAGTTCTACATAATAACAAGCTCTGTACCACATACTGTAACAAATGAATAAATAAAATGTGAGACTAATCATCCAGTTCAAGTAAACAAACAGAGGGGAAAGCCCAAATCTGCACATTGATGTGTTTTTCTGTACTTTGCATATCTCACCTGTTCATTAACTGAGGTACTGAGTGAAAAACAAACCCTTGGAAATTACCTTTTATTGTTGGTTTTGCAGGATTTTCCCTTTCTTTCTCACAGGGTCTCACCTTATGATGTACAAACAGATTTAAAAGTCAGCTCTTGTGGCTTTGGCCAAGAGTTTGAGGAAAGTTTGCTGGAGGAAAGTCAGCTCATCAAAATAAAGGTGCAGTAGGACAGATTTGCTGGGTTTGCCAGCTCCTGTTGCTTGATGGGGGGATTAGGGCACTAATTAATAAGAACAGAGTACAAAAGGGAAACACTATCTTGGTAGGCATTCTAGCTTGACTGAGTGATGGGTTTGGGACTGAAGTCCAACAACACGTTACAAACACCCTGATGTGGTCACCAGGGAGCAGTTCCTGGTGGTGCTACAAGGACCACCATCAGCAGCTACTCCTCAGTACCTACACATGGATGCTTGCAACATGATGTTAGAATCCAGACTGCTCCAATTTCTCCCCTAGTATTTCCTTCAGCTCTCTCTAATATTTAGACACCCATATCATATTGAAATGCTGTTTTCTAGGGTCTATTTTTCTATTGGAGTGAACTAACATTTTCTGAACTTTTTATGGTTTACACAGAGACAGGATTAGGCTTTTTCCTCCAATCTCTGTTATTTTGTCTTTATCAGCATCAAGCATCATCTGCCATCATATTGCCTACTTGCTCAGCACCAAGAGATTGTTCTCCAGAAGCTGGTTAGATCTGATGCCATTAGATTAAACAGTGCTGGGTTATTTGGTTATTTTTGTAGCATCTACACACCCAGCCCCCTTCCTGCTTGGCTCCTTCCCTGTATCTGTTTTTCATGAGCTTGCCATGGGCTCGTTGGACACAGCAACATTTGCAGAAGAAAAGCATGGAGGAAATTTCTTTCAACAACTTATCAAGGAGTATTCAAAGAGCTTCTGGTGGATGGGCATGGAGGTGGAGTGAAAGAAAGGACACTGTGACTTTGGTTTAACCTGTTCATTTTCTAGAAGTTCAATTACATTCAGAGACAAGGGATTTCAGCCTCTTAGGGGAGGAAACACTCAGCTCTAATGAAACACTTGCAGGCAGGGAGTTAGTTGCCTTGTTGGAAAAATAAAAATATTAACTGAAATGCTTAATGTGGGAATATGAAGTCAGCATAGCCGGTTGCTCAGACAGTGGTGGGGGTTACAGCTTTGTGACTGTTTCAGCAGGAGAAGGAGAAGTCAGCATTTAGCACCTCTCCTAATCACCACAGGATTTCCATGTGAGATATTATGGCTATTGTTATGTCCCCCCTTTTCTTTGTTTTATTTCATACCTAGAATTCAATGGAAAGACAGAGTCTTGGTTTCTAGTCCTGGCCTGGAAGCACACTCTGCACCATAACCTCTTTTCATCTTTTCCCAGGAGACCCAAGAATAGTAATTTTTTCTCATAGATGCATTTTGTAACTTATTTGTGAGCATTCATTGGCATCCCTGAGGCTTGGCAATTCTGAATGTGGAAAAATAAGAAGTGTTTGAAAAACCACTTAAAAAAGCCTCACTAACACTGTGCTGGCCTCAGTTCAGGCTGTCCCTGGCTCTGGGCTAGGTGCACAGAGGCACCACGTCCATGTGCAGGCATCCAGAGGGGTCAAGGCTGTGTGCACTGCCCTGCTGCTGGGCTCCCAGGCTGGGCTTTGCCTGTGCCAGCTCCCCTCCCTGGGCAGCCCATGCCAGGCTGGCTCTGCACAGCCTTGGGACTGTGCCCTGTGAGAAACTTGGGCAGAGCTGCCCTGAATGTGCTGGGAAAGGTGAAAGGGCTGGCTGCTCTCTGGGAGCAAGCCAGGCCATACCTGTGGCCTCTGTGATGAAAAATGGCCCCTGCCCTGATTTACTTCCCAGTTTAAACAAGCTGAATGACAGATTTCACTCCAAATGTATGAAACACGTTGCATTTTCAAAATCTAGTGTCTTAGCTGTTCTATTTCTGCTGCTCTGCTGCTACTGAGCACTAGGGTTCCTTGTCCTGCCTCTCCAGCAGCTTTCACCAGGCTCACCACTTATTAACAGACTGTGTCTGGCTGCTGGATTTCTTCAGAGATCACTCAGTGTTGTTTCATAAAGGAGAGGAAGAGCATTTGCACTCTTAATGAATTTAGTTGTCATCACTTGTCAACTTTGTGCTCTGAGGTCTCTCTTAGGTAGTGTAATTATAATTATATTTATATATAGGTAATTATAATCTGGGAAGCAGTCCAAATTCTGCTTTTTAAGTAAAATTGGTGAAGCTTATTTGCAGTGACTGGAACCCTCAGTACACAGCAGCCTCACTGGCAGCACCACAGTGGCTGTGGGAGGATACCAGAGACCCTCTTTCCTGCTTGGTTACAGCCAGGAGTCATTTCCTGCTCTATCTGGCACGCCCCAAAACAGCCTTATCATCAGGTATTCTAGCCTGAACACTTGTTCAGTCAGGAAAAAGGACAGAAATTACCCCTGGTTGCACAGGCTGGGGCAATGGGAGCTCACTGGGCTGTCAGGCACGTGCTCCAACGCCATCTCTGCTGCCAGGCTGATTTCCCTGTACCCACAGACAGGGTTCCCACAGCCCTCAGAGGAACAAGACCCACACAGGATGATTTCCAGAGAGCAGTTTTGGGGTCAAATCCCACCATCAGCCATGCCACAGCAATGGTTTCACAGGGCTCTGCAGAGCCAAAAACCCCACTGCCACCCTGCTGCTCCTGAGCAGTTCAGTAGTGTCAGAGCTCAGTACGTCCCTCTGGGTGTCCAGAGTTGCTGAGGACCCACCGGGGGGCTCGGAGACCCTGGCACACAGCCCAGAGCACCTGGGGATTTGATTGTGACCCCTGGAACAAATTACCAGCTTTGTATGAGGACCTGAAAGTCACAGAAGTTTGAACAGTATAATAACAAAGTGATCACAGGGTGAAAATGGAGATTGTAGGATTTTTGGTATGGGGGTTATGGGGACAAGATGGAGGAACTTGGGCGTGTCTAGTCTTCTTCTTCTTCTTCTTGGTCTCCATCTTCTGGTGTGATGTTGGCACTTGGGGACTGGTTTAGAATAGAAGTGCAATGTCTAAGATAGGTGATAGGTACTGGGAATTAAGTGTAAATATGATATATGTAGTTTGTAGTATAAAAAGACAACATCACCTCAGGGGCAGTCAGAGTGCCTGTGGCTGCCCTGCAGAGCAGATCTCGGCTGGGCAGAAAGAGAATTTATAGATAAGAATTAATAAACAACTTCAAGACTGAAAACTGAAGAGCTCTGACTCGTTCCTCGGACGTGCAGGCCGAAACAGAGACCTTTCACACATCTCAGGGCAGCAATTATCAACCCAAAACCTGAGACAGTGGCTTAGGGGTACAGGGGTAGTACTGGGCTGACAGTTGGACTTGATGGTCTAAAAGGTCTCTTCCAGCCTTGATGATTCCATAATTCCTGACCTGACCTTCAGCTATAAATGCCATTTTGATGATTTCATTGTCCTCGGGGGCCCAACACATATTTTCAGGTGAAAAAATTCCTCTGGGAATATCTCTAACCATTCCTACTGTAGTGTGCAGCATCACCCTTAGCTGCTGCCTCTAAGGTTCATTGCACCTTCTGCATGTCATGTTAGAGAAATGCAGGGCGCCCTTGAAATTTTGCAGTTTTGCAGACTGTGGGTGAAACATTGGGACTCTGCTACTCATGCAGAGAGCACTGCTCTAACATTAGAAAGTGCTGATCTCCATTTCCACCCACAGCAGAGAAAATGAAATATTTTCTGAACTATGAGGAGGCTGAGAGACTTAGAAGTAAAAGCATTCCCACAGCTGCCACTGTCACTGATGAAAAAGGTTGTCAAAATTGTCTTATGCTGAAATTTTTAATCAACAGAGCATGCTGTCAGCACAGGCTGGGACAGGAAATAGTCCTGGGGTAGGCATGGGGCAAAGTGCTGGGGTGCTGGGGTGCTGCACTTCTCATGGGTGGATATCACTGGCTGCTAATGGACTGCTCCTTGGGAAAGGGGGTGAAGGGAAACATTTGGTCTTGTTTGGAGGAGGAAATTTTCATGTTCTTTCTTTGCTTTCTCACCCAACTGCATGCTGTATAAACCTGCAGATGTCAGAGATGTGTTTATATTTGGGTTGCTGAAGGCATATTGCCCTGTATCTGTGTTTTACTGTTCTACAGCCAAGATTGCTTCCTGTCCTAATCCATGATCTCCACCTGTAGTCTTGTGACCTTCTGAGCCATACAATAAAGATGTAAACCAAACTCACCCTTCCTACCTATGTAGAAGGTAAGAAAAATAAATCACAACATCTGAAAACCTCAAAAATCCCATCTCTAACTCATTCAAAAATCCACATATCCACCTATTTCATGGATTGAGGCAAGGCTCTCTCGGAAAGTCCTTGCCTTTTTCATATGCTGTAACTTTTGATCAGATGGTTTGTTCAGGCTCAAGGTGGCATTTTTCTAAAATACAGAAGTGGTTGCCCTTGCAAATTCATTGGTAGGAGCTTGGTTGTTAGAGCTCTTTCAATGGGACATCTCTTCTCAGGTGAGCCCTGCAGTGTTGCTCCCCTGGTATTGTCCAGTGCAAAGTGAGCTGTTGGTGTCCTCCCAGGCAAAGTATTCCCAGGAGGAGATTGTCAGGGATATCCTGCCCCTCTGCTCAGCACTGGGGAGCCCAAACCTGGAGTGCCAGGTCCAGTTCTGCACTCCCCTGCACAGGAGAGACAGGGATGTGCTGGAGACAGTCCAGAGATGGGCCTGGAGATGATGGAAGGGCTGGAGCACCTCTGCTGTAAGGAAAGGCTGAGTGAGCTGGGACTGTTCAGCCTGGAGAAGAGAAGGCTCAGGGGGATCTCATCAGGTTATACAGACACCTGAAGGGAGGGCACAGAGAACAGAGCCAGGCTCTTCTCAGCAGGGCCCACTGACAGAACCAGAGGCAATGGGCACAAACTGAGACACAGGAGCTTCCCTCTGAATATCAAGGAATCACCTTCTCACTGAGAGGGTGACTGACCACTGCCACAGGCTGCCCAGGAGTCTCCATCTTGTGGAGTCTCTGTCCCTGGAGATACTCAAAGGACATCTGACTATGGGCCTGGCCAACCAGCTGTAAATGACCTTTTTTGACCAGAGGCTTGGACCAGATACTTCTGCATGTCCTTTCCAAAGTCAACTATTCTGTGGTTCAAAACAGGACAACAAATAGTGGGAAAAAAGCAGGATAAAACAGGGCAAGGAAGATAGAGCCAGAGGCAGAACAGAAGAAATGGATGAAACTGCCAGGAGAGAGCATCAGTTAGTGTTCCCTTTCTTCTGGCCTCATCTAAAACCAGTATCTTAGGACACACTGAGATACAATGCTGCAGTAGAAAGTGGTTGCAAAGTGGAAAATCACAATGGCCTCACAATCTGGCAGGCTTCCTACCTGGTACTGAACTTCTCAGGATGGTTGTCATGGGTTGCAGTCAGCCTGTGCCAGGCTATCCCATCCCCCTGTAAAACAGAGCCAGTGAAACCTGGAGCTGCTGTAGGAACTGCCCAGGGTCAGGGCTGGCACTGCACTTTGTCACTGTCACTGCACAGCCTTCTTTGGGTGGGCAGAGGTGTCACAGACATGCTTTATGGAAAATCCTTTCCTTAGGATTTTTCCTCCTGAGAAGCTGAGACACCTCAGGAACAAAATGTAAACAATGATTGTATGCTGCTGTGGAATGCAACAGGTGCGTCTGTGATTGGTCTCATGTGGTTGTTTCTAATTAATGGCCAATCACAGTCCAGCTGTCCAGACTGTCTTGGTCAGTCACAAGCCTTTGTTATCAGTCCTCCTCTATTCTTAGCTAGTCTGCTGATGAAATCCTTTCTTTGGTTCTTTTAGTATAGTTTTAATATAATAATGATCATAAAATAATAAATCAAGCCTTCTGAAACATGGAGTCAACATTCTCCTCTCTTCCCTCATCCTGGGACCCCTGTGAACACCACCACACAGAGGTGATGGCAGGCTGATCCAAGGGACATGGCTGCTCCTAATCAAGCATTTCTCTGTGGTCTTCCCTCTCCCTCAGTCTGAATCCCAGCAGCTGGAGCTGCTTGGGGCATGAGCTTGCAGTACTGCAGTGGTTGGTCAGGAGCAGTGGGCACACCAAACACATGGAGGGCTGGGGGGACCTCCCTGGCAGCCCTCACTGGCGCTGTTCATCTAGAATGTTCTATTATCCACTGACAGTTCTGCTAGTTGAGGTATGCTGGGATGTGATAGTCACAGCTGGCATGGTGTCTGCTGGCAGGGCTGAGCCCAGTTTCTCTGCTCGGGTTGGATTGCCTCTGTACTGCTGTAACCAGCAGTGCCATTGCAGGGGTTTGCTGCTGCTGTTGGCTTGTCTGAAAGCCACACAGGCCTGTTCTCCTGCTCTTGGTGTTGCTCTAGGCTGGCTGTGCAGTGAGGAGCATGCCCACAGGTGGGGCCGTGGCAGGGGGTGCTCAGCACCTCAGGGCTGAGCCTGTGAGGCACCAGTGCTCACCATGGGCCATGATCAGGCTCTCAGGGCTGGGGGAGCACTGACTGCCCTGGGACACAATCTGAATGAAAGGTGCTGGCAGATTAAACCTTCTAATGGGTTATTTCCATGTCTGGGCATGCTTTGCCTACACCAACAGGAAGAGAGCAGCTTGAGCCGTACTGGGTCTGATGAAGGAAAATCATCCCAAACTGTAAAAGTGTTCACTACAAATGTAAAGTCTTGGTGATTAAAAAAAAAATAATTCTGTGGAGGGATAGAATGTAAGAGAATAGTGCAGAAGGCAGTCTCATACCTGAGGAGTTGCAGCTGTACCAATCACCAAAGATTAGGAACAGGCTGCCCTTAACAGGCCACAGCTGTGTCCAATGAGGATGAGTGCTACAAAAGAGTGGGTTAGCTGGGTGAGAATTGCAGTTTGTTGTCTATACTGTGAGGAAGAAGGAATCAATGCTATGAGGCAATGCCCATGAGAAATCATTGAGAAGGTATGGAATTTTCACAATAAGTTGACAACAAATTTCTACTAATTATTCACACAAAACCACGCAACCATCAGATTAAATGAACTTTACTGCCTTTGTAAAGTCAAGCTCACAAGAGTATGCCAGAATTAAAATGTTTTACATGCTATACAGACTTTCTAAGTACACTTACTATGGGAGTTTGTTGCAGTTGCTCAGTGTAGCACTTGTTGTACGCTGTGCACTTAGTAATATAAAGGAATTTAGCCATATTTCACGTTTACTTGAGGCTTTTCTGGCTAGCTGTCTCCATTCCTATTATAGACACTGTAAATGATTCCTGCTGAGGTTTGAAATGTCACCTAGTGGGAGATGAGATGTGCTCCAGCAAATGCTCAATAACCTTTGGTGTTTTTCTTCAAATGTGAGATGTAATGGATATAAATTACACCAAAAAATCAAGAATAAGCAGACCAAAGAGATTCCTGGCCTGTTACCCTGTCTCTGGCAGTGACAGGTCCTGCAGGCAGAGCAAAAGGAGGTGAGGGGAAAGTGCTGGTGTTTCATGGAAGTGCTTGCAGACTGCAACTATTTGTGGTCCAAAGACTTCCTGACCAGAAAAAACACCTTCATTTTCAATAGTGAAAAACTGATTTTTCTTCCAGGAATTTGGCTGATTGCTTTCTGAACTGTGCAAACTTTGGCATCCTCCCACAAACAGTTGTGGAACTTGAGCATTCATTGTGAGAGGAACCCTCCTCCTTCCCTGTGGCATCTGCCACCTGCTCAGGGCTGCAAACACCCTCAGACAATGTTCTCTGCTCCTTTTCTCCATCCTGCTCAAGACTTCATGCACAGAGTTCCCACCCTCCTAGTTATTTATTTTCAGAGCTAATGGCTGCAGTTTTTCCTGTAACATATTTTCACATTTATATTTGCCTTGAAACGTGGGCCCAGAACTGTGTATCTTGTTTTGATTTGCAATAGCTTGTTCAGGTTTTATCTCTGCACACTGGAGGCTACAACTGTGTTTGCTGATAGGTTTGACTTAAACTATTCTGTGTTTTATCTGCAATTTCACCTGCCACTTTATTGTCCAGTTTCTGGGTATTCTGAAACCCTTCTGCAGCTGCTGAAATAACTTTTGTCCTTATTATTTTGGACAGTTGCATACTGACTGACATTACTCAATATCCCAGAAGGTCTGTTTTTCCTATAATAGGTCTATTAAACCTTCATTTGTGGGTTTTGTAGAAGCTGGTTGCTCAGAGGAGCTGCAGCATATGTCAGTGCAGGACTCCAGCTGGGACTCCCCTTGCCTGTGAATAATGCTGCTGCATCCCTGGGTTTTGCCAAGTGCTTGCTCTCATGAAAGCACTCTCTCTTAATCCATGGCAGCTATTTCACAAGTTGCTGTTGTGGGATTTACCCAATGCCTTTTGAAAATCGAATTGACTGTGTCTTTTGGGTTTTGCTTGTCTGTTTGTTGATGGTTTCAAAGGAATCTTGATATGTGAGCCATGACTGTTGATGCTGAGATGAATGTACCTTATTCATTCGCATATCCACATGACCAGTCCTTTCCAATAGTTACTTGACCCAACTGTGGGGTGGGGAAAAATATAAGTCCTCAAATGGTAAAATCTTAGAGTGCTTTTCATGTTCGCATATTGCCTGCCTTCAAGCAAAAACACCCCGGGAATCTTGCAATTCATCTTCCAGCCACCAGGTAGAGGCAAAAGCCGCTGCAAAGGAGCCACCCTGGTGATAAAACTCCCATTTCCAAAATAGCAATCTGATTGACATCAGAAGAAAGCTTCTGACCAATCAGTCTTCGTGGTTCTTAAAATAGGTCTGGCCAAATTCATATATAAACATTAATTTTGAATCTCATTAGCTCTGCAGTCATCTACTTAATTAGAAAGCCATTGCAGTCAATTGGTATGAAGCACACCCTAATTATCCCTTCTACTCAATACATGGAAAATTAATCATGCTAGAGTTGTTCTACCTTTTTATACAATGATAACAACATTTGAATAACTGTTTGATCTCTCAAAGAATAGCCAATAAAGCTCTTTAGAAGGTGGGCTTTTTCTTTCTTTTTCTTTTTTTTTTTTTTTTTTTTTTTTTTTTTTTTTTTTTTTTTTTTTTTTTTTTTAGGAAAATTTAATAATTTGCCTGTAAAGTGTTTCCTAATCACAGATTTTATAATGTGGCCTTACAAAAAGAGTCATTAAAAAGGGTCCAAATCTTGCCACCAATATTCACAGGTGTTAGATATCCACATGATCCTACTGCATGAACCTTAGATATCCACAACAGTGCATGTATTATATTCATGATCTTTTAATGAGTTTTTATCAGTTTTACTTACCAGGAGCAGAAACATTAGCAAATGTAAGATAATGGAAAACTGAGGACTAAGTTTACATAGATCATTTGTTCTCTGTACAGGAGCAGCATCAGTCCTAAACTTTCAAAGACCTGAATTTTTCTGAACCTTATATATCACCTGCACCAATTATCATTCATATTGCAGAGCTCAGTGATCTTCATGTGGCTCAGGACCCCATTCTACCACATGTGACAGTGTTCACAGGGGTCTCAGGTTGAGGGAAGAGATGAGGATCTGACTCCATGCTTCAGAAGGCTTGATTTATTATTTTATGATATACATTGCATTAAAACTATACTAAAAGAATAGAAGAAAAGATTTCATCAGAAGGCTAGCTAAGAATAGAATAGGAAAGAATGATCACAAAGGTTTGTGGCTCGGCTCTCTGTCCGAGCCAGCTGTGATTGGCCATTAATTACAAACATCCAACATGGGCCAATCACAGATGCACCTGTTGCATTCCACAGCAGCAGATAACCATTGTTTACATTTTGTTCCTGAGGCCTCTCAGCTTCTCAGGAGGAAAAATCCTAAGGAAAGGATTTTTCATAAAAGATGTCTGTGACAACCACAGACCATGCACATACAAGCTGGAATGAGAGCACTGATGGTACATGTCTGTCTTGGCAGAGCAAGGCTGTAGCTATTCAACTGTCCCCCATAATTACAGCATAAAGAACTGCTATTTCACCATTAAAAAAAGGCAAAAACTCAAACTACACCCCCCTGGAACCCAAAGGGTGTAAATGATGGGGCTAGGCCCATCTGAAGCGTGCTGGGGACACCCTGGGATGGGGCTGTGGGATGTGACTATGCCAGCCACTGCTGCAGGGGCTCCCAGCATGGCCACACAAACCCATCTGTGCCATCCCAGGGATGGCGGCAGCACTGGGAGGTGCCCATGGCTCAGCAGGGTGACACTGCTATTGAAAAGCACCCTCTGGGTTTATTTTCATGCTATTTCCCTGCCACCATAGATCCCTGGGAGCCTGGGATCTGGTCACCTCTCTGGACCATGGTGTTTCAGTCTGCAGCCCCAGAGTTACAAATGCACCTGGTTCCATGAGCTGTGATCACTCTGACTGTGCCTGGCAGGGTGAGACCAGCTGGCCAGGCAGCCTCTCCAGTGTCCTCTCTGTGGGCTATTTGCACCTGTGATCTACTGTGTGGGAACTTTTCACAAGCTGAAATCCACACAAGAAAAGCAGAAACTTCTTTTTCATCTGATTCCTGAGTGGGAACAGAGCAGAGAAGGGCAGGATGATCCAGCACTCACAGGCTCTGGCAAAGGGAGACACAGGCTATATCTGTCTTTACAGATGAAGGAGAGGGGTGAGCACATGATGATGAGGAGGAGGACAAGGAGGAGAAGAGCTGCTGGGGAGTAGGAGCTGGTTTTGGGACAGCCTGGGAGGCAGAAGAGAGTGCTCAGGGTCCCTGACAGCTGAGGTGAAGCAGGGGGAGCCTGTGGGGCTGGTCCTGGCTCCCAGGGAATTTGAGCAATGACCCTTGTGAGGGGTGGGGTCCTGGAGGAAAGATGGTAGAATAATAGCAATATACCAGAAAGGCAGCCTGGGGAAAGAATTAAATGCTTTCTTTTTAGATTTTCTGAAACTTTGAAATCTTAGCTAAGTGATTAAAGGGATGGATTGTACATGTAAAACCCTTTACATATAAATCATTGACCAGTTTTGGGACTAAGTCTGGGTCCAGCCATCCCTAAACTCTCCTCAAAGTAGGAGTTTAGAATGCAAGAGGGTCTTTGTGAACCTCAGGACTCAAAGGGAGAGTCTCCCTGACAGTTATGTTACTCTGTCCTCTATGCAGCAAATCACCAAGTGCGTCATGTTTTATATCAATAAGAATATTGCTACTTCTCTTTTCCAAGTGAAGTGCATCGCTCCATCTGCAACAAGGTGTGCCCAAGTTCTTCACTGCACTTAAAAATAAAGTGCATGTTCTCACATTACAAGCCTGTATTGCCTGCCTGTCCAAAAACCAGCATGGATTTTATTTCTGTGCCCACTTTGCTCTAAGAGCAGGCGGTGGTAGAGCTGTCAGAGGGATGGAGGAGGAAAGCTGGAAGGAGCTGGGCACTCCTCCCTTGGTACACACATTAGAGAGAACAAATATTTGTCATTAACTTGTGACTCTCCAGCCTGAGTACAGGAAGATTTATACTGCTCAAAGAACTGTGTGATTAAGTGCTGCTAATCCCCCAGACTTCCCCTGTAGTAGGATCATGTTAGTTTTAGGGAGAGATGCAGCATGTCAGATTCTGCTCCCACAGGTACTCATGAAGTAAGTTGCAAAGCATTTGATTTCACTTGCAAGAAGCATCAAAGGGACCCAGATCTCTGGGATCTAAACACAGCTTGCTTTGCTGCTGAGGAAAGCACTGTGCTCTGCTAGCTAGATCCTGGCTCCTTCAGCACCAGGAGAACAGACACAGGCTTCAAAAATCTGTCCCTAATCCCCCTGCTGCCTCTGAGTGTGTGGTGGTGTTATCAGGGGTCCCAGGACGAGGGAAGAGATGAGAATCTTGACTCCATGTTTCAGAAGGCTGATTTATTATTTTATTATATATATTATATTAAAATAAAATGATATATTAAAACTATCTATCCAAAGAATTGAAGAAATTATTTCATCAGAAGGCTAGCAAGGAAAGGAATGGAATGATAATAAAATCTTGTGACTGCTCACAGCCTCAACAAAGGTGGCTGTCACTGGTCATCAAGTAAAAAAAATTTCACATGCTGGGTAAACAATTCTCCAAATCACATTCCAAAGCAGCAAAACATGGAGAAGCTGAAGCTTCTCAGGAGAAAAAGATCCTAGCAAAAGGATTTCTCATAAAATATGTCTGCGACATGAGTGTTTAGGTTTGACTGCTTCAGGGCATCTCCAAATCAGGGCAGAGGAGCGAACCTGCAGTCCCACCTTCAAAATTATTCACACTGGATGAAGCTAACACCCACTTCATGGAATCAAAGCTCTGCTGCAAAATATGCCCATGGGAGATATGAGCACCATGGATGTGGCCAGTGCTGTTAGGCACAAGGAACACTGGAGGGAGAGCAGGGATGGCTGAATACAAAGCCAGGTCAGTCTGTGACAGTATTTAACCCTCTCCAAAAGCTTCAGGAATCTGTGCTCTCCTTTACTCCTTTTCTTATGGGAGGCAGGGTAACAGGAGGGATAATTTTCCTGTTTTGTTTCTAACTAGAAGATGAAAGGGCATATTTAGGCCATTCCATGACCACTGGCACCAGATACAGCTGAGTCCCTGAGCAGCTGTTGGTTGAACTTTTCTTTGTGCAGCTCAGTGCAGAAGAAACGCAGCTAGGTGGCTCTGCCTTCCTGAGGGTGACAGCCCAATGCTGTAAGCAGGTAAAGCTGAAACAACTGAATCCAAAACTGTTCTCA
This sequence comes from Ammospiza nelsoni, assembly GCF_027579445.1. Taxonomy (NCBI): domain Eukaryota; kingdom Metazoa; phylum Chordata; class Aves; order Passeriformes; family Passerellidae; genus Ammospiza; species Ammospiza nelsoni. The sequence goes on from NC_080637.1 coordinate 15,854,491, forward strand.
AGCTGCTGCTGGTGCCCACAATCTCCAAACAGCAGAGAGACAACTTCCTCCAGGACAAATATGGAAATGGCAAAAAAACTTCTGGCAGCGGCTGCAGGCAGGACAGACATGGGCAACTGATGTCAGGTGCCTGCAAAAGCTGTCTGCAAAACTTGCACACTTTATTTTTGTTTTTTTTTTTTTTTTTCCCCTGCAGATGAATTTATCTTGCCCTCTGTAGGATTCAGAAAGCAGCACTGAGTTTTCTCTTTCAGTGGAAAGGTTTCCAGTGGGGAAAGCAAGGCTGCTGTGCCAGCTGAGCAGGTGAGTGAGGACAGATCTGCAGGACAATCTTCTCAAGGGGCTCCCCACTTTTCCAAGAGGCCATGACCCAAGCCCCTGACATCCTGCTTTCAGATGAGCCCTGCTGAGAGGTGACCCAGGCAGAGTTTCTGCCCCAAAAACCACAGAGATGGTAAATGGGTGCCTGGAAGGGCTGTAGCTCTGGGAGGGCTTTTGGCTGTCCCTGTGAGCATCAGGTCTGTGGAGAGGACATGTCCATGCCAGCCTGAGCTGGATGAGCTTCCTGCTGAGCTGGATCAGATGTTGTTCAGCATCTCTGAGCCCAGCAGCTCGCCATGGGGAACAGTGAATAGCTTACACACGGCTGCTGGGTGAAGGTCAGGATGTGACATCCTGGGGGATGCACAGCCACCAGACACTGCTGGATGGACTTTTCATGGATCTGGCTCCCCCTCAGCCATGTCTTACCTACCACAGCCTAATTCCAGACATTGCTCTTCAAGGAAGGTTTCCAGGCTCCTTCCATTGCAAAATGAGAGAAGTGTGCACTCCTGGGGTACAGGCCACTTCCTGCTAGTGCATGTCAGCTGGCTCACAGAATGGAAATTGCTCTTAACCCCAGTGATGAGAGACACCAGCACATCAGATATCTGTCCTCCAGGCAGAGAGGAGTAAAGCAGAATGATGCTCCTTTATCTATGCTGGGTTTTTGCAGCTGACAGCATGTGTGGGGACTACAACTCCTCCCTGAACAAAACCTCCTCCATGCAGAGGCACAATGAGCAATCCTTTGAGGCCTTTTCACCTTTACATTGCTGTTGGGGGACTTTGAAATGGATAAGCCCTTCATTTCTTCAAGTTTAATCTACTTCTGGAGACAGGAGCTCAGAGAGAGAGGAGCTGGTTCCTCCTTGCCTGTCAGGGAAGAGCAGCCAAAGCCTCCTTGCCTGTACCAGCCTCATGCAGGGAGGAGCAGAAGGAGGAGGGGGGCACTTGAGCAAAGGGCAGTGAGGGGAGGGTGTGACAGTGCTCACAGGGGTTCTTGGATTGGGGAAGAGACGAGGATCTGACTCCATGTTTCAGAAGGCTTGATTTATTATTTTATTATATATATTACATTAAAACTATACTAGAAGAATAGAAGAAAAGGTTCTCATCAGAAGGCTAGCTAAGAATAGCACAGCAAAGAATGATAACAAAAGCTTCTGTCTCGGACAGAGTCCAAGCCAGCTCACTGTGATTGGCCATTAATTAGAAACAACCACATGAGACCAATCACAGATGCACCTGTTGCATTCCACAGCAGCAGATAATCATTGTTCACATTTTGTTCCTGAGGCCTCTCAGATTCTCAGGAGGAAAAATCCTAAGGAAAGGATTTTCCATAAAAGATGTCTGCGACAGGAGGGCAGCAGAGCCCTTGCCTGCAGCACCCCTGGCAGCATCCCTTGGCACTCCTCCTGGCCATGCCTTGCCATCCTGCAGCCTGTCCTGGGCCTGGGAGCAGTGTCTCTGGAAGAGAAGCTGTTTTCTTTGGTGTTGAGACTTGCTCTCCTTTCAATTCTTTTAGCATTTCTAAAATAAAAATGAAATGTTTGTGATGAAATCTTTCAGGTTTATTTTAGCCCTGACACAAGCTGGCTGAGTTTCAATTAACTGATTTATACCAAATACTGCTCTGCCATTCCCACAGCTTACATTTATCCATGAGAATGACAAAGACTGTCAGCAGCAGGTTTAAGGCAGCTCACACAGGAGCTGCTGAAGGATCTGTGTGTGTGTGTTGCTTTCAGGCTCAAGGCTTTGGACAGGATTGCTGGAGAGTGTTTGCTGTGTCCAAGGTCCCTTCCCCTCTGGCCTGGCTTGTCAGTATGTCAGGGTGCTGTTTCAGCTCAGGGCTCAGAGCCCAGATGATATCACACTCATTGCTGCAAGGACAAGGTGGTTCCATCTTCAGCTGTGTGACTCAGCGCCCTGCTGGAGGTGTCTTGGCTGGCTGGCTTCAAGGGGAGAATTTAATCTTAGATAATGAAAAAGGATTTTTCCACCTTGCTAAAAATATTTAACTTCTTAATGAAATCTCACTTGATTCCTGAGAATCCAACTAGGATCTTTCACAGGAGCTCACTGAGCACAGCAACTGGGCATCCAGCAAGACACAGGATAGAACACATGATGTGGTTTAGACTGTGCAGTCCACAGCTAAAATCTCAGTTGTGAGGGCTCACTGGCAGAGCCAGGGAGATCCAGCACAGGAGAAGAGCAGTCCTGCACAGAGAAATGCAGCCTGGTGTGCTGTGCCATGAAATCCCACAAGTGAGCAGAGATGTCAGCTCAACCACATGTCTTCCAATAAATATTTTATAGCATCCAGTCAAACCTTATCCCTGGCTGGCTCTAGGGGACTGAGAAATCTGTCTGATGTGGCTCTTCTGGGTCATCATCTGACAAGTGCAGGAATGTGACACAACCACCAAATGGAGAGAACACCATTTTCAGTGTCAAACTGCCTTCAAGGACAGGCAAAAGACCTTTCATGAAGGTTGGTAAGAGCAACAACAGATGCTGGTACTACTACTGGTACTTGGATCATCAGACCCAGCTAATGCATCTGTTTTGAAACTAGAATGAGAAGCAGAGGTTGGATTTTTATCCATAGCAGGCACTGAGCTGTGGTAAAGAGATGTGTGAGAGATTTTAATAATACTACTACTGTGTCTAATTTCCAATGAATTCTCACCCTTGGCTGCCTCCTAAATCGATCTCTTGTCCAAAAATATTAGAAAGCAAAAGTGCCCTTGGTGGGGAACCTGGAAGAGATGGCATTCCCTGGGGAATGGATTTCTGCTCCAAGTCACACACACTTCCTCACTAATAATTTATGTTATAAAAACAGTTTCTAGGGTACTGCTCTGTTATCCTTTGCTTTGGGAATGCTTGCTTCTTCCTACACTTGTTTTACTTGATTTCTTTTTTCCAAAAAGCAGCCCAGCCTCAGCAGTGGGGTAGAAAGGCATGCCCCAGGTTAGGCACAGGAGTAATGGCAAGGCCATTGGCAGGGAAATAAGAGTCTTGTTTCCTACACAGCCAACCAGATGGAAGAAATCAGGGTGCTTTTTCTTCCCCTGAGCTGTAGCACTGAGTGGGCAAGCAGTGGTTCCCTGCTTTTGCATTTCCTGACAGCTTGATAGGGACAAACAGGGAGAGCATCAGCAGAAAGTTGTTCAGCCCTGTACAGGCACAGAGGCTTTGGCATCTTTGTTCCCAGAAGCAAAACTGCTGATATTGGGGTTGCCTTCATGTTTTCCCCATCATTTTCAGAGCTGTTGCCTGCTCAGGCCTTGACAGTTGTGTAGCTGCATGTCAAAGTTACCCACAGCCAGGTTAAAGCCCAAAGAAAATATGGATAGTTTTATCAAAATGGTAAATTATAAACAAAACAAAAGCAAAAGAAACAGAAAAACCAAAACAAAAAAAAAGGGAAAAATTTCTGAAATGTGAGTATTTCTTTCTGAGCAGTCTGACCTGACTATTCATTTACATGAAAAGGGCAGCAAGGGCATGAGCTTCTGTTCTGCCTTCACCTAGGGAAGGCTCCTTGCCTGGACCAGCAGGTCTGGGCTGTTTCTGAGGATGCTGCCAGCCCCACAGCAGCAGCTGCAGGGTGGATAAGATTTCTTCCTGCGGTTTCTTTGTATGTAGTGTAACTTTCCCATAAAGCAGAGAGCTACTGCTGCTTGCAAACTCGCATCTATTTAGTCCTTTGTTATGAAAATCCCTCTTGCCATCTATGCACGTCTAATCCCTTTAAAACCTTGCAGAGCTTTTGGTTGCTGGGCTGCCCTCCCTTGGGCAGGGAGGCCCCTGCTCAGCCCCTGCATGGCTCTGCATGCATGGCTCTGCATGGCTCTGCATGGCTCTGCATGGCTCTGCAGCTGCTGGCCCCAGCTCTGTGCAGCTCAGGGGGCTCAGTGTCCTGCCCTGCCCTGCAGCCCCCAGGTATGGCAGTGTGAAAAATGTGTATTTTATGATTGGCTTTTCACAAATATTAAAATGAATATTATATGTGTTGTGTTAAAAAGTAATGCTGGATTAATTCTCTTAAGTACTGTGTTAAATATAGTTTTAGGTTATAAAAAAATGTTAAAATAGAAACTATGCTATGTAGGATACTTTTTTTAAAGAAAGGACTCGCAGCAAGATAGCAGCTACAGTACACCTGAATCTTTCAGAGAAAGAGAATTTATTGCTGTCTTATCAGAAGAAATGAACGATGATGAGAAGAATCCTGTATTTGAATGGAATTTATGCATCATGTATGAAGTGTATGAATATGCAACATGCTATTATTTTTAAGGGTTAATCCTCTGTTAACGTGTGTCCCTTTCCAGGCTCGTGCTGCCCAGAAAAAGATACCCAAACATCCATAACTCTTTGTCTCTATTGTCTCACATTGTCCTAATTCAAATTGTCCAAATTATTATTACTCTAATTGCATTACTATTTTTATAACCATTTTATTACTATTAAACTTTTAAAATTATAAAAACAAGTGATTGGCATTTTTCACAGAAGGAGGATCCATCAGCCAAACTGCCTCCAAGAGAGATGGTGCAGGCAATCCTGAGCTCTCTCTTTTCCATCTGAAGACACTTAAATGCCACAAAGAGCATTTCAGGTGTGGGTCCAGGGAGTGGACAGAATCAGGGGTATGTAAGAACTTTTGTCCCTTGTATTTAAAGCCTGGGGAGAGGTGTGAGAGCAGAGGCATGGGGTGCTGTTGCAGGGCTGGAAAGACTCTTTGTGCTGAACCATCCATGCCAAAGGGGCTCGGGCTGGCTCCTGCCCAGTGCCCAGTGACTGCTGGCACACCCCACTGGGACAGCCTTTGTTAGCCAAGGTCAGCTGCAGCGTGAGGTGTCTTGGGCCTTTCACTACAAAACGAGCTGCAAGAGGCACCGGGGGATGAATTCTGATCTTATTCTTTCGCTCTACTGTTGCCATGATATTTTCTGAAAAATCCCTTTGCCAGGATTTTTCTCCTGAGAAGCTGAGAAGCCTCAGAGGAAAAGAAAAACAATAATTATCTGCTGCTGTGGAATGCAACAGGTGCATCTTTGATTGGTCCATGTTGGTTGTTTCTAATTAATGGCCAATCACAGTCAGCTGGCTCGGTCTCTCTGAGAGTCATGAGCTTTTGTTGTCATTCCTTTTCCTTTTCCTTTTCCTTTTCCTTTTCCTTTTCCTTTTCCTTTTCCTTTTCCTTTTCCTTTTCCTTTTCCTTTTCCTTTTCCTTTTCCTTTTCCTGCCTTCTGATGAAATCCTTTCTTCCATTCATTTAGTAAGTTTTAATGTATAATTTTCTTTTACTATAATAATAAATCAGCCTTCTGAAACATGGAGTCAAGATTCTCATCTCTTCCCTCATCCTGGGACCCCTGTGAACACCACCACACTCCACTGTGGATTTTCCACTTCAAGCTGCACTTGCTTGGCTTTAACTCAGGGCCAGAGTGCAAGTCAGCATGGGAGCAGTGTGGATTTGGTGTGAGTACAGTGGATGCAGCATTTGCAGGGTGTTTGTGGAAGAGATGGGAGGATCCTGCATCTCTGAAGTCAGTACTCAGATGTGACATTTTATTACCTTGATGGCAGGAGAAATGAGTTGTGAGATACGTGTTCATCCCAAAAAAGCAACCTCCCAACAAAGCAGCCATCTTCCTCTCAACATGCTCAGGCAGCCCTCACTGTTGCAGGCCTCCCACTTTGCTATAACTTAGTCATGCCTCAGAAAGCTTTGTGCAAGGGCAGGTTTTATTGGGATGGAGCACTTCAATAGTCTGTTTCCATCTGTGCCTGCAAGACCGGGTTCCTTGAACCCCTTGAATACTATGGCACTCCAAACAAACCAAAAGGCTACCAAAAAACCCAAAGTTTCAATACTCTCACATTTCCATCACTTTAGTGAAATTCAGTAGTAGTAGTAGTAGTAGTGTGCTGTACTTATGTTCCCTCCTTTGTTTTTTACTCCCAGGCAGTGTCAGGCAAAGATTGGGCACTGGGTGCTTGGATCAGCTGCACTCATAAGCTCTCCCATCCAGAGTGAGTTTTTCAGAGGCAGGCATTGTATTCACCAGAATGTGTTGAGTCCATATGGCAGATTAGGTCAGAAACATCTCCTGGTTTATTTGAAAAGTTGTGCTGGATATTTTTCTGAGTCTTGGCAAATAGGGCTGTACTTTGTATAAAGAATGCTTTCCACACCTGATTAGGAGGAGGTTTAGTGGCCCATAAATGGGAGCGGTGCCCAGAAGATGGGAAAGTTTTCCTGCCCCAAGTCTGGATGTACCCAAAAGATTGATGAGCAGCCACAGTGTAGCGAACTGAACACAAATCCCTACAGGAGGGTGACTTTGTGTCCTTATTGGCAGACACAGCAGCAGCACCCTCATGAGATGTATCCGAGCTCTCCGACCAGCACGCAGGATATGTGTGCCCAGCTTTGCAATTGCTCTGAGCATGAGGGATGATGCCCTCATGTCTGCATCACATTCCTGTGTTGCTCTTGAACTGGTGACATGTGCTGGCTCTGGATGTGCCTTTTGTACCTTTTCGGGTAGCAGCTACACTGTCCATCCTGCTCCAGCCCTGGGATTTACCAGGGATTCGCTCCCTGTCCTTTATTTCCTGTATCCAAACAGCAGCACACCGTGTGTGCTGGCACCCTGGTAAGCTCCTCAGAGAGCTCTCACCAGCATCTGTCAATCCTGCAGCAATCACTGACAGTCTCCTGCCTTAGGTCCCTTCTGGTGCCTCACACTCACCCACACATTGCCATTCCTTTCTCATTCCCACCAACCTTCCCATTTCTATTACTATTGGAATATTCTTCTTTTATTAGAAGACAGTTAAATCTGTAAGAATTTTCTTCTGAATTAATTTCTGTAAGAGTTTTTTTTTTTTTTTTTTTTTTTGCCAGGGGATGGAATTAGCATTACAGACACTAAAAGGCAGGAAATGGTGTATTTCTTCTTCTTCTTCTTTTTTTTTTTTTTTAATAAACTGCTTCAAGGGAGAAAATGAGAAATGTTTTTGAGAACAGCTTTCCATTATATGAGAAAGCAGAAGGTCCATTCCTCATTCTCACAACATCTGTGTTTATTAACCCTAACTATTTTAGAAACAAAACATCTCTTACATCTTTCATGTAATCCAGGGTAATAGAATCTACATAACCTTCAAAGCAAGTGCAGGAGCCACACAGAAAAGCAAGGTAAAAAACTTTCTTTTATGCTTGGATCTAAGCTCCATAGACCTAAGAAAACTGCCTGAAACTCTTTACAGTTCATGTGTGTACAGACCAGCCCTTTGGTGCATCCAACCCAAAATCCTGTTTCCAGCTGTGGCTGTGACAGAACAGGCAAGAAAGACTGTGGGAATAGGACAGACACACACAGTCACTTCTCTTCTGTATTCTCTCAGCCTATAATAGTTTTCAGCACAGTTTATGTGTTTAGCAAGACTTAAAGACTTTTTCTCCCAGTAGTTTGTCCTTGAGCCAATTCTAGCATCATCAACAGCCATTGGCAAAGGCTCTACAGGTGGCTCATGGCTCATCCATTGCATGAAGGGCTGCTCCTCTTAATTCAAACCTCATCCTCTCATCATTCATTCTGGCGTTCCTGAGTTCTTCCACTTGGTTCTGCCAACATTATTCTGGCACCTGAATCCACTTAATGGTCTTTGAATAACCAGTCAGTAATTATTAGATAATAACTGGATAATTTAAAAAAAAGTTATCTCCCAACATCCTGGAGAAGCACGACCATAGTGCTATGCTCTACCTTTTATAACCTTGTGATACCTTGGTGTCAGCTCTGTTCTGAAATTGCACTGTGGGTGTGTCTCTGGAAAGGAGTATGAAAATGGAAATCAGTACAGGTAGCAAAATTTATTTCCTTGGAAATAAATATTTCAGATGATCTAGTTATAGGCTGGGAATTTTTTTCTAAATGCTGATTTTCCCAATTATGTTAAGCTTGTATTTCTTTAGAGACACTGGAAACACTTTTAGCTCTGATTGCTGTTATATGCCATGTCTGAAGTCTTGTTTCTCCAGCAGTCAGTGTCCAGCATGGCCCCTGCATTTCCCACTCCAGGGAATGCATTATGATATTGATGTCCAGCAGGTAAGTGTTTCACTGGAGTGTATTTACCAACCATTCCTTAAAGGCAAGATCTATTTCTTTCTGGGGTTTTCAGATGCTACATCTCATCCCATGGCTGTTGCCTATAAACTTCTCAGAGGCCAAGAAAATATGTTTCTAGTGCTAGCAATTGTTAATTCAGATCAACAGAAATTCTGAATGAAACACTTCTTCAGCCACAGGATCTCACACTGTTTAGTCCAAACTGTTCCTGCTTGGAAGTAAATGATGGGTGCCAGGCAGAGACACCCCAAGCAGGAGTGTGGCAAGGACAGATGGCAGGCTCAGCTCTGCCTGGGACAAGATCATTGGAAGGGCCTTGAGAAAAACAGATGTTGATGTTGCACTCATGTTTGGGTTGAGTGACAGCCCATGAGGACTCCAGTGGCAGCCTGTGACATCCCTTCAGTGAGGGGCTCCTCTGGTTTTTGACTGACCTTCTGCCACATCAGCTGTCTGTGCTCTATCTCTGCTGGAAGGGTGGCTGCTGTCACCCCAGGCCTGGAGGAAATATCATGGAGAGGGAGAAATGCAGGGCTTGGGGAACACTAGTGATAAGGCAGAAGCAAAGACACCCCAACAGCTGGGTACCATTGACTTCCAACAGGATGGAAGTTACATTTTATTTAGACACTTAACAGAAAGCAGCACTAAAGTCATAACCCAGCAGCAATTTAACATGGATCATACTTGATGTAACACTTACTGTCAGAAAAACTCTGTGTACATAAGCCCAAGAGATACCATGCATGGAGTAAGCATGAAAGATTGCTCCCCAGGTGGTGGTCCCAGGAAACCCTCCAAATTCTGTCACTAAGTGATTTTTATTATTCAGTTCCCATTCTTCCTTTGCCTGCAAACAATTTGGTCTGGAAGTAAACCCTCAGGACATGCTGTGATGGAACAGAAGCTCAGGGCTATGCAGAGGCCATGCCAAACTCTGCTCCAGGGGTGGCAAGACTTGGGGCTGCCTCTCACCAGAGTGAAGGGTGCACAGGCCACACAGCCCCACTGGGCAGGACCCTTCAGTGTCCCTTGTGGGGCACACAGCTGTGCCCAGGACAGGCACTCATCCTCCACACTGGTTTTTGCTCATTTTCCCCAAGCTTGCTAAAAACCTGTCAGTCCTGAGCAGGAGCAAGCCTCCACACTCAGCTCCTCTACAGGCTGAACTCTGCTGTGAAAGGCAGATGGACTTTAGGCCCTTCTGGGGAAGCAGGGTGGAAAATCAGAAGACCTATAGCAGTTTGTTTTCTCTTTTAAATTGTACGTGAAAACAAATAACAATTACAGTGATATCCTTGGGGTTAATATGAGGTTAGTATCAAGGCTGTATTACCTTTTTCATCTTCCTTTCCAACTTTCAATCTGTAGTTGATTTACTTTAGTTGGCAAAACACAGGCATGGCCCAGAGATGCTTTTGGGACTGCAGAGGGGATCAGGTAGAGATAGTGGGGCTCGGTATATTATCTTCACTTTTAAAACATTTTCTCAATTCCAGAGCTGGAAATATGTATTCTTTAAAAGCACTGATCCTGTAGTGCAGAATCCATCTTCTGCAGCAAATCTCCTTACCAGGAAACTGTGAAATATGTCACACCTCAGACTACTTACAGGACAATCAATCCCTGAACTTTTAGACCACCTTCTGTTGCCTCTAATATTAAGGCTCAGCCGAAGCTTATCACATGCAAACTAATTCCCATTTGGATGTGTGGATGGTGTCCTGTACATTAACTTCCCAAATGCTTTCTGTGTCAGTCCTAGCTAATACCAGCCTTGCCCTTCCTGGATCATCCCTTCCCTTTGCTGGCACAAACGTATGACAGAACAGAGCAGCCACCAGAACATGATTAAAACAAAGCTTGAAAGAAAGGAAAACAAAAAAGGTTTGTTTTAACATGGATCAGTTCTTCAATCCTGTGCTTCACATTGTCAGGAGTGAGTGAAAAAAAATATAAATGGACAGTGAAGAGCAAATGATGCATAAAAGGACAACCTAAACTATAAATGCATGGACATGATCAGCCTCAGTCATTTGGCTTTAGACAATATAAAAGTTTTCTTTAAGCCTTCAAGTATTTTGTATATTTAAATCACTGGCTCTCCTCTCTGAAACAATCTCCAAAAATGGAGAATGACAACAGTGGCAGAAGAAAATGGGACCAGTGCTCTGAGTATGGAGTGAGCAGCTCCCATCTGAGTGCCCAGCCTCATTCCTGGCTCCTGAGCTGCCCAGGAGACCCTGGAGGGCCAAACCCTTATTTTATTTTCTTGATTTCTTGCAGCCTGTGGAGACTCAAGCGGGACTCTGCTCAAATAGTGAGAGTTTAGAGGCTGTGCCAGGTGATCCTAGGAGATGTGTCCTGGCTCAAACACACTGCTTGGACTGGAGAGGGCTCATTCCAATCTGAATTCCTGCCTTCAAGAGAGCTCCTCACAGGGATGAATTCTGACCTGCAGCTCACAGGGACAGAAGAAGAAAGCTCCAGCAATAGCACCCAGCCCTTCACTCCCAACAGTGCCCCTGGTGCATCATCCACTGCCCGGATTCTTGTGGCACAGGTGTCAAGGATGGTGGCTCTGGGCCCACGGCAGGTACATGCTCATCTTTGGTATCTGATTCTGACTGTTGGATTGCAAACAGAAGGGAGTACTGAGCTGTCACCTGCACAGTGTCCTGGCCAAGAGGCCCAGGTTACCAAGGCCACTGACACTGAATACAGGGGCTGTTGCTGGCAGCTGCTCCTTGTGGGTGCTGGCACTCAGGGAGATGGGTTTGGTTCTTTCTGAGAGCTGTCAGCACCAGGCTATGAGACACAGCCGTGTGGTAGCACTGAGCAGAGTGTGGGAGGTGATCCTGGGAGATGTGGCCTCTGGCCCCCTCCCAAGTGTGGGGTGCTGACACCCAAAGCAGGGGTGTGTGAGCAGCCCACAAACAAACTGACCTTCACTCTTGCACAGAGACCCCAGGCTGCTCCCAGCCTTCTGAGCAGGGCTATGCCTCAGACCAGCTGGAAAAATGACTGCAATGAGAATCTACTGGAGCTGCAGAGCCCTACAGCTCCAAAAGCAACATAAATTTGCCAAAGGTCCCAATCACTCTCAAAGTGTAAAGAAACAGGATAAAGGCGGGGGAAAGATAGAAATGTACTGCATGGCTGCTATTTTGGGATATGAATTTACCTTTTAATTAAAAGCAAGGTCCTGAAGCTTAGGGAGAATCAGAACTTAGTTCTGGATCCTATCTCCTTACTGCTCCTTTTATTTACAGAGTAAGTGCAGAAAGCTGTTGTTATTTTAGACATGAATATTTTTTGTTTGAATGTTACTGCCTACCAGAGGCTTTGATTTTTTTTAATGTTGGCTAATTTTGTGGTTTGAGTAGGAAGCTTCAACTTCACACCAGTTCTACACAGGGCCTTCTGCTATCCAGCAGTCTGGGCAAGATAAACCTGTAACCAAGACATTCCTCCCTTAACCTCTATGGCTTTATCATGATTTTATTATTGCTCACCTTACTGTGGACTTTGAAAAGATATGGGGAGTATTTGAAGTAGTTTAAAACTATTTAATCTTTTAAATATCTGGGATGCAGGTAAGTGTCCCTATATATCCACTCAGCCCCCAATTTTGCTTTTGCTTTCTAACTGCTGAATGAATTAGGGAGGGCAGGGCCAGGCGAGCTGCCTGCAGTGATCTCTGAGGGGATCCAGCTTCCTCCCACCCCTCAAAATGCACTCACCACCTGTGCTCCCACACCAGATGCTTCCCAAATCCTCAGTCCCTGCCCACAACATCTGTGCTGTTTGTCCTGCACCACCCTATTGCTCACAGGAGAGGGGACCCCCATGGGCACCACCCCATCTTGCCCACACTTATGGTGGAAGGGAACACCCAGGCAGCATCAAGGCAGGAAAAGTCTCTGAAAAGCAGCAGAATTAGCAATGTCTTGCATGCCAAAGCAAGTCCTAAGGCAGGCAAAGCAGCAGCCAGGAAAGACAGAGGGCCACTCCCAGCATCCCACCTTGTCCATCCCTCCACCTCAGCACAAGGCGGGAGGCAGTGGGCAGCTCCAGCACCCTCATCCTGCTCCATGGCTCATCCATCAGGAGCAAGGGGGAGGATTAGTGCTTGCTATCAACGTGGGCATCTGCCTGCCTGCCAGGCTTGCTCTTTAAAACAGGCTGTCAAGCACAGATAGCTGTTGAATCAATATGTGCCTGGGAGCTGCTGATGCCACTTCTGCCAGCACAGGGTGGGCTGAGGCACTGCACACCAGGAGGGATTCAGGCTCTGAGGGAGAGGACGCTGACTCCTCAGTACCCATATCAGATGACTGTGAGAAAGCAGTCAAACAGGAAGACTTCAGTGAGGGTGTCTCTGTGTTGCTGCTGCCAGTCCCCTCTCCCAGTGCCAAACAGGAATGTTTGCCAAGCACAGAGGAGACTGGATAAACCATGGCTGGTCAGTTCTTTGAATGAGATGTAAAAGCAGGGGTCTCCACTGCCAGCCTCGGCAGATCCTTCCCACATCCTGACCAGATGATGGAAACCAGTTGATATCCAGACCACTGTCTCCTCCTCCTCTGGGCAGCTTCCCGTGCCCATCCCCAGTTGCAGATTGCTGTGGACAATAGCTGTGACCATTCACCATGGCTGCCTGCCCGTGCTGGCGTGGAGGGCCCTGCGCTCGATGGTGCTGCTGCAGAGGGGACACACACAGAGCTATTTGGAGCTGGTGTACTTGGTGACAGCCTTGGTGCCCTCGGACACGGCGTGCTTGGCCAGCTCGCCGGGCAGCAGCAGGCGCACGGCCGTCTGGATCTCCCGCGAGGTGATGGTGGAGCGCTTGTTGTAGTGCGCCAGGCGCGAGGCCTCGCCAGCAATGCGCTCAAAGATGTCGTTCACGAAGGAGTTCATGATGCCCATGGCCTTGGAGGAGATGCCCGTGTCGGGGTGCACCTGCTTCAGCACCTTGTACACGTAGATGGAGTAGCTCTCCTTCCTGCTTTTGTGGCGCTTCTTGTCGCCCTTCTTCTGTGTCTTTGTCACGGCTTTCTTGGAGCCCTTTTTGGGGGCTGAGGTTGACTTCGCTGGCTCTGGCATCCTGAGAGCTCTTTTGCAGTGTCTTGGAGATGCTTGGAGAGAAAATAAAAAAATTCTAATTATTTTTTGACCTTCTACAGAATAATTGAACTACAAGATGAGAGAGTCTGAGTTGGAGGCACGTAACAGCTCAGAATCTGAGACAAACACCCCATGACCTTGCAAGAGCATTTCTGAACTGCCAGCATTTCTGAACTGCCAGCATTTCTGAACTGCCAGCAAGAATTTCTCTGGGTTGTGTATGGCTTTTTGTTGTTTTTGTTTAAATACCTACAACACTGGCCTTGTCAACATCTCTGAACACAAGCCTAATTGGCATCTACTCAGTAAATATGAGATGGAGCCTGAACATCTTTCTGAGAACACTGCAGTTCCAAAGAAAACACTAACTGCAGCATGGATTAAATCAAATCTTGCTGGAATGGGCCCAAGACTGTTGCAAGGTATCACTGCAGGCACATGAGACTGGTCAAAATTATTTTATGTGGTTTACAATCTCCAATAAACCCTTTTTATTTGCATGAAGATAGAATTTTACTTTAAGGGTGCTTGCATTTCTGTGGCTATTGTTTGACACCATGTTTCCCAGTGAAATATCAAAAATAATACACTTTTAAGCTAGCTGGCTGAGCTACAGGAATGTATCAATATTCACATTTGCTATCAAAAATACCAGAGAGTAGAAAAGCCTAGAGGAGGTGGCAGGAATCACCTGGCTGAGAAACAGAAATGTGGATAGGAATCAAAAAGCAAAGTGCTTTCAGGGTACATGTTGATGGAAAAAATTATTTCCTGTTATTTGATGCTTTTTGCTTTCAAGAGAGCAAGCCTTTGCTGGCCAAGATGCCTGATCCTCCCTCTGAGTTTTTCTTCATTAGGTCACAATGTGCAGAGCCATGACCTGCAGCTGACTGCTCTCATCCAAAGTGCAGTAACAAAAACCCAGTATGTAAACCCATGAAAAAACTGTGTGCCTCCCCTATACTACAAATTTACATGGGCTTTACTTCATGGGCCAAGGGGAATAACTGTGTTGCAACCTGGTAAATGGTTTTGTGTTTCAGAGAACACTTCAAATGTTCCCTTGAAAGAAGGCTGCTCCAGGTTTTGCTGGAGGATGAGCTTACAGCATCACCCCAGGGCTTGGGTTTTATTGCTCTGCATCTCCTTTGAAGATGGCCTAGGAATTACAGTCTGCTGGCCAAGAGAGACTGGTAGAGAAAAAAGAGCTTCAGGGCTGCTGGCACATGGGAAATGGATAGAAGTAAACAGAAGAGAGAAAGCTGGGATGTAACATATGGTCTGCACACTCTGAGTATCAGAGAAGGACCTAAACAGTGCCTGTGCCAAGGCAATGGCTGCATGCTCAGCCCTGCCTCTCCTCCTTGGGAGAGAGTGAGTGGATGTCTGATTTCTCCATCTGCATCACAGCCAGATGCAGCAGCACTGCTGCAAACAAGCCCAGACCAAGTTCCCAGCTGCTCCCTGTGGGAGGAGACACCTTTGATCCGGAGGCTGGATTGATGTGCCCACCCACACCTCCGTGGGCACCAGCTCCTGCTTCCAAATCCCCTCCATGGCTCCAAACCAGCCTGTGTGGGGCTGCCTCCCACCTGCAGCGAGCACCAGGGCTGGGCTCTGCTCTGGCAGCCCCTGTCCAGGGCCAGCACTGGCATTGCAGGCAGGGCTGTGCCCAGCTGGGCTATTCCCAGGCAGGGCTGTGCCCAGCTGCAAGGGCAGCCTGGGATGCTGTGGAGTGGGGAAGAGAGATCTCCCTCCACCACAGCCCTCCCAAACACTCTCCTGTCTGGAAGCCAAAGTCAGCAGTGTCCTTAGAAATGGGTATCTGCTCCAGAAGAGCAGTTCCTTCTCCAAAGATGTGATTTTCATGTGACAAGTTTCTGACTCTGCCACCTCATGTCCTTAATTTTTTCTGGCATTCTTCCCAGGGTGGCATTTGGAATGGCAAGTGCTGGACTGCCGCAAAAGTTCTGGACACCTTTCAGAACTGACACCTGCCCACTTAAACACAACATTTTCTTCCTCTGGTGAAATCACAAGTTTTCTTCCTTTTCTTATCTATTTGGGAAACAGTCTTGGGAAAAGAAATCCCCTGTTTGTAGACTTGAATATGCCTTTTCAATGGAAAATGATTTTTCTACAGGAAGAAATAACTGTGCACTTGCTTCTTTTTCTTTTGAGCTCATTTCCTGACTGAAAAACACCACAACTGAAAAATGCAAATAGATATTTCTTAAGCATTTTGAAAAGTATGTCCTTCTAAAATAAGTATTAATTCTTAAGTGCACTTCTACTGCAGCTTTAAAAGAATGAATAGAGTGCCCAACAGGCACCACAGTGATCTCACAGGGCTCCAGAACTGGTCACATCTACAGGACATTTCCATCCATTAGATCAGCCAACACCTTTGGGTAGCACAGCCCAGATCTCACTCCCCTCCCATGCATGGCTGCAATGGGGGAAGCAACAATGCTGAAGTTCAGAGATCAGCACAAAAGCTTGTGCTTCCCTCCATCCATTTCTTTGCAGCTGACTGTTTACCAGGTAAATAAGACCTTTTTTGAAAACAGGTTGTGTTCTTTGTGGTTTATTTGGGCAGTCCCTAGCAGGCAGAGCCTGAGTGCATTTGCCAGGTGCTAAATAAATAATGTTAATAATGGTCAACAGTATCACCAATCCTTCTGTCAACAGTGCAGTGCAACCCACAGCAGGTGCAGCTCTGGTATAAATACAGAACTAGTGGAATTATTCCCAAAGTGTCCTTGTGGAAAGTTTGTTGAGGAAAACAAAAAGTGACCTTCAAAAGAACGGTTTCTTTTTATAAAAATAGTTGCATATCTTTGTCTCCTTAAGGGAAAAAAAATAAAAGAGGGAGAGAGTTGGAGAGAGAACCTGGAGAACCTGAAGAGGTTAATAATTATTGGTTTTTATTTTGGAAGTGTTGTCAGCATGACTGACTTCTCTGCTCTGAGATAGACCAAGCATTGGGTGCAGGTTGCTCAGAGAGGTTGTAGGATCTTCATCTTTGGAGATACTCAAAATTAAACTGGACACAGCTCTGGGAAACCCACAGTGGCTGCCCCTGCTCTGAGCATGGACTGGACTAGATGTTTGCCAGAGGCACCTCCAACCTCATCCATTCTGTGACACTTGGGGACTGAAACTGGGTAGAACTTTATGAACACTTTATGAGCTGTGTTCCCTTGACTGACATCTCCCATGGGATACTGCAGCCTGAGATTCCTGCATGGATTCCTAAGAAGAGATGGTGTTCACCTCCAGGTCCAGGCCACTGAGGTCCCTGGGATGCAGGCCATGGCCATGCATGAGGAGGCATTTTCAAGCAGCACATTTGGAAAGTTTCAGGTCTTTGAGAAAAATCTCTGGGAACATTTTTTTCTTTATGGCTTTGTATGCTCTGAGTTAAATCCGTTATCAGTGCTGGCAGTTTTTTCCTTCCTCAGAAAACCAACAACAAAACCAAGCACAGTAATTTTTCCAGCCAGTTCCAAGCAGCAGCCTGAGTGCTGCCAGAAACCAGAGCAGTGCCAGTGACAGATACATCTTCCTTTGTGCTGACACTCCTTTCTTCAGCATCATTAAAGGGAAAGTGAACGGAAAAACATATTCAAAGATACAAATCACCACAGTCTTTCAGATCTGAAATGGGAGAGGAGCCCTGCTGAGAAATCCCACATGGAATCTGATGCTGTCTCCTCTCCCCAGGCTTGATATATCAATGGGGAGACAAGCAGGGAAGATTTTTGTTCATTTTTGGCCTTGCTGCCGAGTCTGTAGGAGCAGTGCCAAGCTGCTGCCAGCAGTGTGCATGGATAACCGTGGGTGGGCTGTGAGCTGCCCTTTTGGACCTCTCCTCATGCAGGGCTGGAAACAGCACTTGGATTTTTAAATTTTTTTTTTCTTTTTAAAAGCTGTCCTTGCTGAGTTCTGGGGCATTCACTGTATATCCTCATGCCCTTTTTGTAATTTCCTATTCAACCATAAAAGTTACATTTGTAGAATCGGCATTTTGTTCTTAGGAGGTGACAAATTAAATATTTGTAGGAAAAAATTCAAGCTCTCATCATTTGGACATCTGAAATTCTGATATTTGTTAATCTTCTGATGTTCTACTTTAATCCTTCCTAGAATCAACAGCTACCTGCTGATAATTCTGCCCCTTAAATAAGAATGTTCTCTCCATTCTGTCCAATTATTGCCCTTTTCCTCATTTTCTCCTTCTGTATAAAAGAAAGAATACCTGGCTTTATTCCTGCATGCCAAGAAATACCAAATGAAATTTGCTGCTGCTTTTTGTTTCATTTTCTTTGAAACACAAAGGGCAAAAAATTAGGGAATGTTTCCACCAAAAGGAAAAGGCTTTCTAATGGATTCACCTGCTCTGAAATGCTTGTGAGATCTGGTAAATATAGCTTACAAATTACAATGTGTCAGCAAATGACTGTTATTGGAAAAGAGAATTTCTGCAAACTGCAAATCCTCTTCCTTTTTATTATGCATGGCCATCTACTATTATACAAGAACTTGTTCATCTGTCAGGTGTCATTATATAGTCATAGTTGGGAAAACAAACAATATTTGTGATTATCTGGTAGCAAGCTCTGCCTCAGGTATAAAGCAGATGCATGATGAGTCATTGTGAGACATTGGTGATGTTGCCTCGTGCAAAAACTGATAGTTGTATTTCGGTCTGAAGAGAATTTTTCCCTTGGTATGTTGTCTAGCATGTGATGATGAGGTAATATTTGCTTTGAAGTAAGGAGGAGGAGAAATTCCTAGAATAAGGTAAACTAATCTGAAATGCCTGATTTCTTCCAACGGTGGAGGGGTACAGAAAACAGTTTTGAGACCCCAGGTTTCCTCCCAAGTAATCCAGTAACAGCACTAAGGCCCCATCCTCAGTTCCACATGCTCTGCTGCACTTTGTATCTCTGCTCCTGTGAGGTTTTCATTTAATGGCTACCTTTCAAAATTGGATGTACACATGCAGTCTTCTAGTGAACAGAGGGCTGTGACTACAGGTTAAAATTGAAGATGACCTCTACTCACTGACCAAGAAAGAAATGCTACAAACTCAGTGCCTGACACAGACCCATGATGCTCACGTAGATTTTCAGATTTCTTTAGAACAAATACAAGCAGAACAGAGCACTGAGCTCTTTGACTGATTCTTATCTTGCTTGTGCTAACCCATTGCTTGGGAGTTCTCTACAGTTCTCTACTGTTTAATCACCAGTAACAGCTGTAATTTCTTGTGCTACCTCTGCCCAAGTTGCAAGTAATTCTCAAGGCTGTACAGGTTTCAATCAGAGATTTTGTATTATTACCTACAAAATAAGGAGCAGGGCCCTACATCAGAGCTCTCTGCAGAGAAGATACATTGAAATTTTAAAGAAAATAAAATCTTACCCCATGAGTGAAGTAGAGCAATAGAGAGACAATGTTGCAAGAAGAATGACTGTCGGGAGACTAAATACTGTAGTCCTTATGCTGATTTAAAGAGTGTCTGAAGTCAGTGGGGATTTAACACAGGTCTGAAAGCACATGTGAAATGTTTAGAGATGTTTAGCACCAACAGCTGACATTGATTTCCACTGGAATTCAAAAGGCTCATTACTTCACAAAAATCCGACCTCATATTTTATCAAGGTTTTGTTACTGTTAATAAAGGAGTACTTTAAAAAGCTTTATTATCTGCTCTTTGTAAGAGTACTTATTGTGTACTTGCTTTGGGATAGCCCTGATCCCCATGCTTGAGCAAGTATCCAATAAATACAAAAAGAAAAATTATGTTTTCTACTGATCCATACCTGTTAAATGTGTGTGGGATACACCCAGTTGGTACAGCACGTGCTACAATTACACTCCAATCAGCTTTCCCACAGAGGGTCAGGGTTTCTGAGAAACCTGTAGGAGTTAGATTTGATGATCCTTGTGGATCCCTTCAGTGATTCTGTGTTATCACAACCATCCTCAGGAAGCCCAACAGAGAACACAAGCAGGCTCACTTTCTTCCTGATGTTTTATCAATAACTCAAAACCTCAGACATAAAATGCATCATGAGCTTCCTCCCCAAGTTTTAGGATCATCAGGATTTTCTGCTTCTGCCATGAATCCTCTCCTCAAGCCACAGCCTTCTTTTCCCTTCATATCCCACTTGAACTCAACTGGACCCACTGGGAGCCAGCCTGTCAGCAGCAGCCCCGTGTCCAACTGCAGGGTTCAGCTCCCATCCTCAGACTAACTCAGCAAAACTGCTCTGGAGGCAGGGGGAGGTCAGAGCCTGCTCACCATGTAAGGACAGCTGACTGTCCCAACTGACCTGGGACCATCCTGCTGGGCAGAAGGAGCAAGGCATCACTGCAGCTCCACTGCTCACAAGCATCACAAGCTCTACTTTATCTTTTTGGTGGTTTGCAATGTACAGACTAGTGGAGATGGGTGTGAGAACCAAAATCAGAGATGACTGGGGTCTGTAATACCACTTATTCCATAGCACCCTATGCTATTGAAAATAAAAACTGCAGATTTGAAACAAATTGCTCTGTGCTGTATCAAACATGAAAATCACTTGCTCTTTATCCACATAATTTCAATTTCTCTGGAAAAGGAGGAGAGCAAAACCTCACTAAGGCTGCTATATCTAAATATCTCCTTCTTCAGTGGAACCATGGTCTCTAAACTAGTAATGACAATAAGCCTAAAGAACTGCTATCACATTTAAGCAAACTATTTTTATGCATTTTATGGAGTAATGGAGAATTATCAAAATTCTAGACTATTTTCATAAGTGCTGAAATAGGCATCCATTAAAAATGTGCTAATTCAGCCATTCAGCCAAAAATAGGAGAGAAGCTACAGCCCAACACCTGCAGGCCGTAGGGAGAGAGTGGGTGGCAGAGGGAGAAGCTTCACCAAGCAATGAGAGCTGCTCTGAGTTAAGGTAGGAGTTATTTGGGAACCAGTGCAGACACATGCAGCACCTCCTCCTTCTACCCACCCCTCACCCAGGATTTGGCAGGCTCCTGTAACCCTATTCCAGCACCATGGATAACTGGGGTAGCAAAAAGAAACAAAAAGCTGGGATTGTACCCCAAAATGTGTACTTTGGCCAAACCACACTGACTGAGAACAATAATTTGGACATAAACCCATGCTGAAGTGGAAAGCTTTGTGCCCATATTAGGCTGAAGACCAGGCCAAGGTCATGAAGGGTTTTATGAGTGATGTGATTGGTACATTACCATGTAGTGATCTACCTGTGTACTTATATTCTCAATGTCATGGATAAAATAAACCTAGCAAAATCTTTTAACAACCTTCAAGGTATCTATATGGGTCTAAGGCATGTATGCTCAACAGACCTGGACCTCACCACCACCAAGTCTCCCCCTACATGGGGAGAAATGTCAGGCAAGGGCATGATGTGTGCAGCTGCAATCAATCATGACCAACATTCCTTCTAAATGAGTCTCACTTCAATCAGCCCTTCCCAGCTACATTACTCACATTTCAGCAAGTCTTGAAAATGGTTTCAGAAAAAATAGCAGAAAGCATGCAATCAAAAAAGTCAGGGATATGTGAAAGCTGTTTTATAATGGTGGTAAAGCCTGGGAACACAGACTGTAAACACAGCAGGTACCAGACAGGTATATCCAAAAGGACTGCAAGCCATGTCACAAACTAAAGGACAGCAAGCGACACAGCATCTGATTTCATTTCTACAGGACACTGAAAATACTGTAATGTATGTATTAATAATTAATTTTGCATGGTAAAAGCAATTTTACTGTAAAACAGAGATGTGTGACTATTACTGGAGCCTGCAGTCAAACAAAGATAAATGTCCTTCCCCAGATCATTCAATAACCGGATTGGGAACACGATCCAAGACTACTGACACTTTGCTGCTGCTGCCACCAGATCACATTACCACAGGCAGAGAGTCCTCTGAGCATTAGAGGTCATCTTCTGTAGGAAAGAGGAAAATGGAGAGTCTGTTAGATGGAAGGAGAGAAGCAGGGCTGGGACAGCCAGGTCTGGCAAAGCTCCCCTGAAGAGACAAGCTGGCTTTTCTCCAGAAACAGACAGGGGCAAGCACTAAAGACACAAGAGTTATCGAAGGTAAAAGTAAACTCTGAAACAAGAACTGACAAACAGTTTTATAATGTTCATGAATAAATTTACACTGGAGATGAAAGGGAACCTCACTTACATCCTTACTTGGAACTGGGAGGATAAAGGCAAGGGAGGAGCAGAGAAAGACAAAGAAATCCATTCCTTCCATATTTCAAAGACAAAACTTGATATTATAAAAATTCTAGGAAATGGCTCCAGCATAGCAAGTAACTGCTCTACATTAACCAGGCAACATTTTTTATGGTGCTGTGCTACTGAAGAATTGTTATCAGAATGCACAGATGTCCTTCACTTTGTACTTCTCTTTCCTTTATTCTTTTATTTATTGTTCCTTCCTTCTTTTTCTCACATCCATTCCAAGTGCCAGGAGGTTCAAAGCCCCAGCAGGTCTGTGCCACTTGGTCCTGCCTCACATGTGGTATTCATACAGAGACTACCACAGCACTTTGAACAGCCACATGGCTGGAAAACTGGCAGCTCTCCAGAAACTTTAAAAGAAATGGCTGTCAAGTTAGCCCATGCCCAAATTCCACACTGTACAAATTGCTTGTGAATAGTGTTTTGATTTACCTCTAATTTGTGATAGATCATTATTGCATGAATTTAGTGTGCTAGTCACTGTGCTGATGCAAGCTAAAAACCACCATCTCCCTACCAGAGAAGTCAAGGTATAACTGGAGATACACCAATATTTACATCAGGCAAGGATGCAAAGAGCAATATGCTGAAGACCTGGTTGCAACCACTGGAGCAGCAGTGAAGAAAATGGGGGCTGCTGGACAAAATGGCAGTGGTCCTGGATGGTCAGTAGCAATTAGAACTATTAAATGTAAAGCTCACTTTTCAAAACTCAGAAAGGCAGCAGGTTTAAAATGCCAGTGGAGTGCCATACTAGCTGTACAAGACTGTTATTTTTAACCATCCTTGGCTCCATCCTCTCACATGCACTTTCCTCCTGAGCTTTCCATGCCCTTAGTTTCCCCACTGCTTTAGTCCAACAGCCTCCCAAGCTGTTTCTCCCCCAGATTAAGTGCTCACCCTTTGCTCTCCTCCCTCCCTGCTGGTGCCTCCCCAGCACACTCCCTCCACAGAGCTCATTAGTGCCTCTGCTTCCAGAAGCACATCTTTGCAGGTGACTGCCAAGTCCTTTTCTTGAGTTGTGTCCCAGTTATCAGGCAGCTGCAGTCGATAAGGAGGATCACTGGGGCTGGGCTGAGGACACCCAGTGCAGGAGAGGAGATAATATGGGGTTAATTCTGGCCTGCAAGAAGGAGGAGGGTGGTACTGGAAGGTCAGGACAGCTGCAGCCTCCATATCTTCAGGGCAGAGCTGCTGCACCTGCAGTGCATTTTAAGACAAACAGAACAAGAATGAAAACAGCCTATATTTATATTAGGTGTGGTCAGACAGCTTCTTCCTGACAGAATGTTCTCTGTCTCCCATCTTGTAGAACCCCACTTGTCATGCAGTCAATTTCCAGGTCCTCCAGAGGACTCAAAGAGGACTTCTGCCTTTCTGTTAACCTGCAAGCAGCTTCTCTTCCCTACACTTCCTTCTTTGATATTTACCAATGGTTCACTTCAGTCCTTTCAATGTTCCCCCTTCCTTCCTGTTCCTTGATTCTACCCGCCTTTGTGACAGAGAAATGAGGAGACTCTTACCAAATGCCTTCCCTGGCCTCTCTTCACACTTGGTTCTATCTCTAAGTGCTGAGCTCCAGAATACCTTCCTTTCTGCCCTTCCCCTATGTCATTCCAAGAATTTCTTCAGAAAAAATGTCAAATGCTTTCTGCCCCAGCTTTCTAGCATAACTCATGTCCTCTTTGTAACTCCCAACAACATGGGGTGGTTCTGTTCTCCTACCCTTTCTTCCATTGCCTCCTGTACACATTACCTATTGCATTGCCACCTTTGTGTTTATTTATGGTTTTATTTATTTATTTATATATTTATTTACTGTTTTCATTTCGACCTTGCAGTCTTCTCTCAGCAGTATTTTCTGCTTGACAAATATCAGTCTACTTCATATGATCTCTCTCCCTACAAGAGACAGTCACAGAGGTTACACAAACAGGTTATAAGGAGAGATCTGATGTGCCCACAGGCATGTCTGTCTTTCCTGACTCTAATACAGGCACTGCCTCTGACAAATTTTGCCCACTCTCATCCTTGACCATGGTGGCTGAAAGCCCACAGTTTGCCCCTCAGCACACACCACCTGCAGAGATTACCTGGGGGATGGTCCTCCACCTTCAGCTGATGGATTTCAACTCTCCAAGTGACACATCTTGTGTCACAGATACATCCTCTGCAAATGGACACTCTCTCTTCCACGGTCCTCAGGTAAAAGTTATCTTTTAAAAAATAAAAAACCTTGCTGCATTGGACCACCTAAGCACTTTCACCAAATTCAGGAAAAAACCATCGGCCTATTTTTATAGGAAGTTTTAAGGCTGGTTTGAAAGGTAAAGGATTCCTACTCCAAGAAGGTCGATGAAATAATATGACAAGGGTGGTGATTAAGTCTCACCACAAAGGAAAATGTTGAGCTGCTGTAGGTGGCACATAAAACCCCCCCACTCTCTTTATGAGTCAGGTAAGCTGCCAGAAAGCGGAGGTGGAATCCGTGGGATGGAGCTGTTTGCATTCCAGCCAGTTGGTAGTAAGCTCTTTGAACAACACAGAAAAAAGTAGTTTAAAGAATAAATTATATTTTTAAAAACTAAGACTCTTATCTAAATAGCAAAATCTAACAATTGCCCTTAATCCTCAATGATGATGTTTGTAGTCAGTGACAGTCAAGGGAAAAAATTATTAAACAACTTTCCTCCCACCCTCTGAGGTTAATGTAGCATTTTTGGGTTATGCATCTATTCTTCCATCTCCAACCCAATGCATATGATCCTGCAGTCACAGCTCTCTCCTCTCCCTCTGGCTCCAGAAAAAAAGGAAGCTGACAAGCTGAAATCCCAGTCTCACCCCACACAGAACCCTTTCCAGAGGAAGAGCTTAGCTCTGCTGAGGAGAAAGCATTTCCCCAGTTTTTGCATTTAAGCCACTTTTGTGCAGCTATTTCTTCCAACAGCTGCACAATGTTGGCTTAACAAATGCATAAAACAAAACAACTGGGGGGGAAGAAAGAAAAGTGTTTTGGGAGGTCTTATTTTGGGTCAGTCCAGCATCCAAGGGATATCTCAAAGATATGGCAGAGTCCCTCACTTAAAATATAAGTCTTTTTATTTACCAAAAACCCCCCTGAAATTGAGAAACGTAAAAAGAATGTCATTAGGTTCTTGAGGTTCTTTCTTCAAGGGGCCTAAAGTCCTCCTCTAATAATGTCAGTGGGAGCACAACATCTGCTTTGTTCACAGTGCAGCCTGAGCAAGATGCTTTCTCAAGTACACATCTGAATTTAGGAACATTTTCCACATAGTTCTTCAGTCTACCCAATACATATGGTTGAGGATGGGCAGGAGCAGTGTATTTCAGGTGCTAAGAAAGAGATGAAATAGGATCAGACTATCAGCATGAGTAATTTCTTGTTTTCAGCTGGAGAGTGAAAGATGTGGAGTGGAAATATATGTATACATATATATACATAATATTAAAGTAAAATATATGTAAATATAAGGGAGGAAAAGGACAGCGACCAAAGCAATAGCTTGGAGAAGAAATGTCAAGAGGAAGGTAGAGTTAGGCAGTGGACAGAAGTGAGATGTCAGAAAGGAGAGAGAGAAGGAGAGGCTTTAAAAAGAATGACACAGAGGGGAAAAGAGATGTAAGAGGAAGATATATGAAAGGGAATAAAAATGAGAGAAAATAAATGAGTGGAGAAAAAAACCAGAGGAGGAAGATAAAGTAATGAGCACAATGTTTGGTAAGGTAGAAATACTTAAGTATAAATAAGACACAGGAAAGAGAATCTCATAAGAAGGGCCACATGAAGAAAAAAAGACCTTGCACAGCAGAGATGGGAAATGAGCAGTGGGGAAAAATAAATCACCTGCTAGCACAGCACTTCTGAGAGTCACGGGTGAGAGGTGCTGCTGTCCCAACAACGGACAGAGGCAAACCCTAGGAAGTGACAGGCTACACCCAAGGAGAACAAAGGACAATGCTGGGAGAAGGTAATGATACCCTTGTACTAGGTTGCTGCCTTTTGTCTGAAACAGAAATCACAAAGGTCATTGAAATTGCTGCTTAAATCTTACATCTGATACTTGACAAAAACCTCTTTCCCAATACAATCATTCTTCCTTCTCTCTCAACGCTGGATTAAATTAATTACTGTACACTCTACAGTTGTACCTCTCTGCTGGGGAAGTAAACCCCAGACACCATTCTGCTTAAAGCAGACCTTTGTCTCTGGCTCCCTTTGCCTATAGAAGCTTCTGTAGAAATCTTTGAGTAGATAAAGGTAAATTTCCTGCAGCTCCAAAATCACAATGCTGGATTTGGCTATCATTAGTAAAATGAGGAAAGAAAGAAGAAGGAAACAGGGGTAAGCACTCAGGAAAAAAAAGCTTTTTTTTTTTTTGTTATTATAATTAGTTAATTTACCCAGTAGAGAGGGAAAGAAATTGCTGCCTGTAAATAAACTGTCACTCCCCTGAGCATCAAATAATAGGAACAAGAGGGAGTGTGTGGGAAGTACATTCATATTATCAAATTCTTTCTGATATTAACCTGTTCAATATAATGAAAACATAATCAGGAAAATAACATACTGTAACACAAATACTATGCAGGCTATAGAGAAAAAACGCCAGGAAGATCAGTGTTCCCAGGGTAGCTCCAGTCTGAGAAACCAGAGCTTTATTAGTAGTAACAGGAGCAACATATGGAGATGAATGAAACCATGTTTGTAAATGTGATATGCAATTGCACGCTCTCATTTGGCTTTCCTTTTTCACGATCTGACTCAGCCTCCACACTCCCCCACCTTTTGATTCATAAATTCTTGATATCAAAAAATGAAAGAGTTACACAGCCCGCATGCAAAGGGCACGAGATGACGTGAAATACAAGGATGCTGGTGAGCACAGAACGTGCCATCGATCACTACCCTGCAAAGGGACAAATCTGCTGGAGACCAGCACTGGAGACAGGGCCACCCTCTCCAGGGGCTCGCTGGAGGACGCCGCGCAGCAAACCCCGGCTCATCGCCACTGCGCTAGAGGCGCATGCTGAGGTAGACAAATCATTACAAAATTGTATAATATAATATTGCTTATGCTGCACAGCAGCCACTCGGTTGGGCAGCCCCTGCATCACCAAACCCGTGAGACTGGAGGTGAGAGGAATGAGAAAAAAAAGGGTTTCCTACGGCGTATACTCCCTGCATTTTTTAAGCTATGGAAAAAAGATCAGGGTTAACCACAAGCAACATAAAACACAACAAACAGTGCATGAGCAATGGTTCACAGCCCTACACGCTCACTAAATAATTAACAACCTCACAGAGTGTTGACACAGTGGGGGTCTGTACACAGGATAATCCCTTCCTTCCCCGGGGGCCCGGGCTCCCCGGTATGTGTGCGGCGAGGCTGCCGAGGGCCAGCCCGGCCCGTGGGCACCGCTGCCCCACTGCAGTCAGTCAGTGCCGGCTGCGGCCCCAGCCCCGCCACGGCCGTGCCCGGCCCCGGCTTCGCCTTCAGCCCCGGTTAACCGGAGCGCACTGAGCTCCGGCGATACGACTCCCACCATGGCAGCAAAGCACTGGCAAGGCTGACACCGTTCCGATGCATTCGCCAAGCCCGGGGAACGACAAAGCCCCGACTCTGCGGGGCTCAGGGTCGAGCACAAGGCAGGGCAGGGCAAGGCAGGGCAGGGCAGGGCATCGCGGCACGGCGGTGCTGCAGCCCTCACGGCCGGGCAGCGCAGCCCCGCTGCGGACACTGCGGCGTGCGGTGCCCACCGCTGCCGCACCGCAGGCAGCCAGCGCAGGGGAGGGTCTTGCCTGCTGGGCGTCTGGACTCCTCCGCAGGCGAGCTCCAGGCGCCGGCGTGGCGCGGGGCAGGTGCGGGCGGCGGGGCCGGGGTGCTGCTCGCTGCCGCTCCGCGCAGATCCGGCGGCCGCCGCGCCGGGTGGGCCGCGGGACCGGGACCCGCCTCCGGTCCCGACCGGGCTGCGACCGGCGGGGCGCCTCGCTGTGCGCCGCCGCCACCGCTGCGGCCTGGGCCGTGCCGCACCGCCCATAGCCCGCCCGCCGGCTCCGCCCGCCCCCGCCTCTGCGGGCTCCCGCCGCGGGGCCGCCGGGGGCGGGGCGGGCGCGCAGCGCGGCCCCGGCGAGCGGCTCGGGCGCTGCGGCGGCGGCGGCTGCGCGGGGCGCTCGGCACGGCCGCGGCGGCGGACGGGCACCTGCTGCCGCCTCGCCCGCAGCAGCGCCGCGCTCGCTTTGTCCGGGCTGAGCGGGCGCGCCCGGCCCCGGCCGCGCCCGGCCCCGCTCAACAGAGCGGCGGCTCTCGGGGCGTCGCCTGGCTCCGGCGGCCTGGGCACGGCGGGGAGCGTGAATGAGAGTTTGCTCCGATTTCCGAGCAGGGTGAGTGCCTCGCTGTCTCGGAGGCATAATAATAATAATAATAATAATAATAATAATAATAATAATAATAATAATAATAATAATAATTTTATTTTTGGTTGTCCATACCTTTACCTACTAGCCCGGCGCCACCTCCCTGGGACAGCGGGGCGCGGTGTCTCTCGCCATCCCCGGACGAGGACCCTTGGGTTGCTGTCCTTTGGTCCCTCCGTTCTCTTTTGTTCGGCTCTCCCGGGGCCGGGGGGAAGGGGCGGCCCGGGAGGTTGCGGGGCAGCCAACGGAGGTCTCGGCCGGTGGCCCGGCTGCCCGGGCGGTTGCGGCACGGCTGTCCCCGTGCGCGCAGGGGGTATCCGGCTGCTCCCTCCCCGCTTCCCGGGCGGAGCAGGGGCCCTCGTCCCCTGCCTGCGCCCCTCCGGCACGGAGGAGCCGCCCTGGGCTGCGGGGACAGGCGGTGGCATCGCCGCCACCAGCCAGAAGGCAGCGGCTGTAGTAAACACAGCGCGTGGGGCGGCGGTGAGCCCGGTAAAGGTCACATCCTTGTGTGCACACGCAGCCCGAGCTCCCCGGGCTCCCCAGCTGCTGTCCCGGGGCCGTGCGGTGGCTGCCGGCGGCG
Source organism: Ammospiza nelsoni (assembly GCF_027579445.1). Taxonomy (NCBI): domain Eukaryota; kingdom Metazoa; phylum Chordata; class Aves; order Passeriformes; family Passerellidae; genus Ammospiza; species Ammospiza nelsoni. The sequence continues at coordinate 15,883,425 of NC_080637.1, forward strand.
GTGGCTGGCAGAGCCGCTCCCGGCCCTTGGCTGGGCGCGCGGTGTTCCCCGGCTGCGTGCAGGGATCTCCCTTGGCGAGGAGCAGCAGCGGGAGCTGCGTCACACCCTGCTTTGCCTCCTCCCGCCCCCGGCCGGGGTGGCAGCTGGGTGGCATCCGATTTAGCAATGAGAGCTGGGAATGCAGGTTCTGCTGTGAGCTTTGATTCCTGAGCGGTGGCTGTGCCTAGCCGAGTTCAGGGCTGGGCACACGTTCGTGTTAAATAGCAGCCAGCAATGTGCTGATTGCTCAGAGCATGCAGTGTCTGGATGCTTCTTGGTGTGGAGCAGTAGAAGCAGAGGAATGCTGCTGGAGAGCTTACTCGGGAGGAGACAGAGAGGATGGCATGGTAAATGGCTGTTTTGCAATTCAGGATGTCAGCCTGGACTCCTGCAGACAGGTCAATAGGTATGCGTAGATTTTGTGGTCTTCTGTGTGCTGCTGTGGTCATCGTGTGCACAAATGGGGCAAATGGAAATGACGGCTTTTTGTCACGTTTTTGTGTCTTGCCTTGTTGCTGCATCTCAGGAATTTTAGATTAGTAGATGTGGTACTGTTAAGCTTGTGTGATTATGGAATGAATGATGGACAAGTTCTCGGTATCGCGTTTCCAGTGGTGGTTGAGATGCGAGTGGGGAGAGGAAATTTAATAAAGTAGGGCTCTCAGGTCCCTGTGCATTGCATTATCTGCCAGTATTCTGCCTTTACTTTTAACATGTGATAGATAATTTCATTCCACAGAATTAGAAGTGTGATCTTAACTACTTTTTTTAATGCCATGTTTAGTTATCAAATACCACATCTAGTTGTTCAGAAAGGGAAGGCTTTTTTTAGTCCTAGTCTGTGTTCTTCAGAAGCTGACGTTAAACTGCTAGCTCTGAAACTGATAAAATACAAAAATGATGTTGTTATGGCACTGAATTTTGCAAAATTCCATGAAAACCTGAGTTATGGTTCACTATTTTTCATGTGGTTGCCACAAGAATGTTTGGCTCATCCCTCTGCCCTAATAAAGGTGGTTTTGGGCTGAGATGCCAGAGTGAACTGAAATGAGCCATGCCGTGCATCCTGCTCTGCAGGTAAGCTCTCAGAGCAGGTTTCGGACGGTGGTAGATGGGACTAACCTGAGTTCAGGTATCAGATCGATAGGTTTGGTTTTGTTTTTTTTTCTCATTTAACTGTGGCACGATTGAGATGTGATGTGCTCAGCATGCCCTTGGTTAGGGGGTGGCTCTCAAGCAGCCTGGGGTTGGCTGCTGCTGTTTGGATGTGTGTGTGCCACTCCTTGGCATGGTACAGCTTCTGCTCTGGGTGAAGGCATCGCCCGGGCTTTCACCTCCTGCTGCATGGTACAGCTTCTGCTCTGGGTGAAGGCATCGCCCAGGCTTTCACCTCCTGCTGCATGGTACAGCTTCTGCTCTGGGTGAAGGCATCGCCCAGGCTTTCACCTCCTGCTGCATGGTACAGCTTCTGCTCTGGGTGGAGGCATCACCCAGGCTTTCACCTCCTGCTGATGCCTTGCCAGCATCGCTGTGTCCTTGTGACCTCACATCAGTGCCTGGGCGGGTAGTGAGGAATTAAGGCAGCAGCTGGGAAAAGCCTATCCTGGCTCTGCTCTTTCATGGGACCTGGTTTGAAAGAGACTGGTAGAAGGAGATCCCAAATGAGGAGGCAAAATCAGGGGGCTGACCGCAGCCCTGCTGTCCTTCCAGCTGGAATCTAATTCCCTGTGATTTACAGCAGAAACTTTTCCCTGCCTCTACCCCTTCTCTTTCTGTGAGTGATACTGAAAGGTTATAGGAATAGAAGTTAATTATACAAATGAATGGCTGGAGCAGTGTTATGTGCCAGAGAGATTCAGTGTTGTTTGAGACCTGGGGGGAAAAACCCCAGCTGGAAGACTTTGTTTTGGCAAGGGAACCCTTTCAGTGTCTGAGAAGTGATCAGTGCTGCTGTTAAAGGTCAGGTATAGGTACTAGGTATGAAACATTGTCTGTGGATACAAATGAAGTACATACATGTAGTACTACATATATGTGGTATGTCTTCAGCATCATTTTGGTGCTTGAGTATTCAATCTTTAATACAGATACTTCAGAACTAGGGAGAGGCATTAGCTGTTTAACCCCCAAAGTGATGACAGATCTGTTGGAAGAATAACAAAGATCCCATTTCTCCTTATTTTGTCTGCTGAAAATTCACATTTTATTTTTTGACTGTATCACCACCAAATGTATAGGGACTCTTGAACACCAGTCTGTATTTTGTATAACATATGGTCCCATTAACAATTTTATAGTGAATAATTTTTTATTTAAGGAGTAATAGATCACATTTCCTGATGTTTTCTTTTTTATAGGTCTGGGTAATAAATGCTGTTCAGGAAGGCTTGAGTCAAGGGCAACATATACCTCACTGATTTTTTGGGGTTAAAGTTATGTAGCTATTCAATGGTTTGTCGTGGTCCCTTCCTCCCTCTCTTACCCCCAGTATTTATCAGGCTTAGCAGTGATGCTCTCTAACTTCAAAGTCTTGAAAGCCCTGGCTGTAACTAAAATACCCCAGTATTATGTACAGAGAATTCTGTCATCTTGAATTGGAGGCTCTCTTGTCCAAACCTATGTCAGGCTCAAATAAAGTACACAATTTCCTAGCATTATCCTGTAACGCTGGTTCTGTTTCTTTCCTACACAGACTTTTGCAGCTAAAGAATATCTGCATGGCAGCCTCCATGCTAGGAGGAGAGATCACTTTCTCTAATGTGTTATTTTTATGACCCACAGTTTGATCAGAGGGAAAGCTTTCGACAGTAAGTGCTTAATCAGGGTTTTTCTAAACAGATTTCCTCTCTGCCCACTGCCCTTAACCTGGCAGGTTAATCCATGTAATAATCTGTGCACAGAAATACAGGCAACAAATACAGTGCTTCAGTTGTGATTGTTGGGTGCTTTGAGGTTTTTATCTGTTTTGGTCTTTGAAGTTACTGAGACTGCAAGTTTCCTCTTTGCACCTTGTGTTCGTTGCCGTTGCTATAGGACATGCACTTCCAAACCAAAGAAATTACACCTTTTCCTAGAGGTCAGAATTTACTAAAAGAGTTAGAGTTTGGTTGTGAAGTCCCCTTAAAATTTAATGACTTAGTGCTGCTTTTTGTTATGACATAAGGAAAATGAAGTAAAGAGTCTTTGAAGCTACTTCAGACTTCATAAATATTAACAGGCTCTGCAGTCTTCAGAGAGAGTAGGTTCTGCGTGTTTTTCTTCACCTTAATAGTATGGTTTCATTTGCAAAGTAAATCTTGTCTTGACTAAACTGAAAGAGCAGTTATCAGATGCAAATCAGAAATGCTGTATTTGTGGGTGGGAGCACTCTTGCTGTGTTTTTCCTTCTCTCTTGAATTCCCAATCCTTTCTCCTGGTGCATGCTCTGGAAGCAGAAAATTTAATTCCATGGCTTACAAGACCCAATTGTTAGAGGTGCTTAAATGATTGGAAGTGCAGATTTTTTGCTTCTGAGGGTGACGGAAAGTAAAGATTCACAGTTTGCTTTGAAAAAATCCTTTCTATTTGCATCCTGGGCCACTGTATATGTTTAATATTTGCCTGTGTTAATAAGGAAAAAACCCCACAGGAAGTGTTCTCTAAACATGCCTTGATTATACTCAAAATTGTTTCTAAGTTTAAAAACTAGTTTGCATTTTAATAAAAACTGAAATTCTGTTTGGTTGCAGCTTCCTATAAATGCCAGGTTAATGCAGAAAGCTTTCTGTGGTGATGCATAAAGAGCACTTCACCTGTAGATACATTTTAGATGAAGTTTGATGTATTCTTTTTAAACTTGCTCTAGGTATCTCATCAGTAATTGAAGCGAATTAGTCTTTTTGTTTTGCAGCATCATGGAATGACTGAGGTTAGAAGGGTCCTCTGGGGACGCCTGATCCAACCCTTGGCTCCAGCAGAGCCAGCTAAAGCAGGTTGCTCAGGGACAAGTCTAGATGGCTTTTGAGTGTCTCCAAGGATGGAGACTCCACAACCTTCCTGGATAGCCTGTGCAAATTCTCAGTCACCCCCACAGTAAAAAAAAAAGTGTTCCCTGATGTGCAGAGAGAACTTTGTTTCAGTTTGTGCCCCTTAGATGTGCTTCTGTCACGGCACCACTGAGCAGGGCCCAGCTCTGTCACCTCTACACCCTCCCTTCAGCTTTTGATCTACATTTGTAAAATCCTCTCCATGAGCCTTTTCTTCTTCAAGCAGAACAGTCCCAGCCCTCCCAGCCTCTCCTCACAGGAGAGATGCTCCAGTCCCTTTGCTGGACTATCTCCAGTATGTTCATGTATCTCTTGTGCTGGGGCCCTCAGAACTGGGCACAGTGCTACAGTTGTGGCCTCATGTTTCCCAGTGGGCTTTAAAAATAAGAAACTTATAAAGTAAATTGTGCATTTTGTTTTTTTGGATGCAGGTCCAAGAGGTCACTTTGGTGCTGTAAATCACTGATGATTTGCACTCTGGGTACACTCTGAGTACTTCTGCCTTCCATGGGAGCTAATGTTCCTTGTTTAAAACACTTCAGCATTTTGCTGATCCCATCAGTGCAGGCCTTGACAACTCTTTTGACCTGTGATTAAGGGATTTATGACTGGGTTTGCTGGCTGCACATGCCTAATAAGCGTAACCATTGGATGCTGAGTCACATGGGGACATGTGTTTTTGGGGTGTGTTGATGCAGACTCCTGTCTGAAACAGAGCTCATTGCAGCTTATAATGAACGTGTGCTTGCATTAGTGAGGGCACATTCCTGCTGTGGGCTGGTTTGGCTCTCCAGCAGCCACCCTTGTGCTCTGCTGGGGCTGCCCTGCCCAGCCCTGGGCACTTGTGCATAGCTGCATCTCCCAGAGATGGGCCTGGAGGGGAGCAGCTGTCTCTAGACAAACCCAGGCGAGTTTGGATGCTGTGTGCGTAAATGGGTGATTCTGTAGTTGGTGTTAAGTACAGAATTTGTAAACAGGGGCTTTATTTTTAGGTCAACAGGGCTTCTATTTTTAGGTGAACACTTCCAGGTGGAGAATAAAGATGTTGGTGTAATGCTGCTAGCTCTGGTCATGGACAGGAGGGAGAGAGAAGAACAAGAAAAAGGCAAAAAGCACAAAATATCACTTTATCTGTGGGTTTTGCATCAAACTCCTTGAGAGGGGATGCTAATTTCTTTACCATTAAGTAAATGTGATGGTTTACATTATATTTACATCCTGTTAATGTTAATATTAATATGTGTGGTTGGTTAAGATAGGATCTTTTGAAGGTTTTTAAAGAATGTAGCAAAATCATGTGGAAAAAGCAGTTGGAAGTTGCTTGCCTTCTCTGTGTCCAAATATAGTGATTAATAGGCACCTTTCAAATTTTCTTAGTATCCCCCCAAAAGTAACTTCACAACATTAGAGGTCTGTACTTACCTTAATTGGAAAGAACAAAACCATACCCTTCAGGCTGGCCTCATACATGCAGTTAATGACTGAGTGCAGTTAGTTTCCAGCTGCTAAAACTGTCTTACCAGATCTCTTGACAGGACTATCAGCAGTTTGTATCGGTGTCTAGCATTACCAATGCTTGGCATTTTACCATGTTGTAAAAGCCACTTGTTCCTTCAATATTCATGTCAGGTATCAGGGTTACTGACATAGAGAACGGATCAAATTCACTGGTTTGGAAACTGACCAATATTCAGAGATCAAAAATTAGTACCAGGTTTTTCAGTGAAGGATACACAAGCATCTTTAGATGCTCTCAAGGCAGGGTTTAATTCATAAACTAAAATTTATAATTAACTTAAATTTTGAAAACTAACTCTTCTTAAGTTAGAAATGTGTATGAAAAAGCTGACTCCTTAAGAGAATTTTAGCTTTAGAGGTACCTTCAGAAAAAAAGTCCTCCAGCCTCTCACTATGTATTTTACTACCTGAGGCTCCACATTCCTTCTGCATTTGGAAAATGGTTTGCATATTTTTCTTTCTTTCTCTCTGGATCTCTTCTCTGCATTCCCAGGTGTGCACAGTAACTGCTTTAAAATACCTTGCTGCACTTCTCAAGGTCAGAAGTGTGTTGTAATTCCTGGGGAAGTATCATAGAGGTGTGCAGGTTTCTAACTGTCAGCAGTTTTTCAGGAGTGTCACAGCCATAGGGGTGGGGAGACATGAGGTGTTTGGAGAAGGATCTCTTGAAATGTTGGCAATTTTTGGACTTCACCTCGAGTAGTCCCTGCTGCTGTGTTAGAGATCTGATGAGGATATCTTTTTTTTCCATGTTGTTTTTTAGAGCCAGGTGATGTCTGTAGCTGTAAAGCTTCAGGGACCCACCTTACATTAGGACTGATGAAGGTGTCTAAACCCTGTAATTTACTGTAGTTTGCTCCAGATCAGAATCCAGGGAACTGTATGATTGTGTGCTTTGGGTAAAGCTGCTTCCCATGACACTTCTCTAGTAGTGGGACCACCACCAGTGTCAGCCTTTGTTCCAGGGATAACCCAGAAAATGGGTGAGTTTATGCTTTCTGCGTTGTCTGGAGAGAACAGGATGTCCAATATGAGCCTTAGAGATCTTAGCAGTAGAGCCCAGTCTGAAAATACCTGTAACCCCATTCTGGGAGTGCAGGGAGCAATAGCCTGGGCTCCTGAGTGTTTTGTGAAATGCTCAAGTATTGCAACGAGATACCAGGTTGGAACAGGAAAAAACAAGGGCATTTTAGGCACCCAAAGATGAAATGCTGTGTACCTTCAATGTGATATGCCTTGCAGTTACATGGCCCCTGATGAACATGACCTTTACCTGATTGAAATCAAGTGCAAGATGATCTGTAATCCACAATCCTATCTCTGAACTCATTTTTGTGTTAGGGGCTTTCTTCATCTTCTCTCTTTCTCATCTTTTCCCTTGTGAGACAGGGAGTAGTGCCAAAGGAGTTGCCTGCATGCACCTTGCTGTCTTTAGCTGAGATGTTTGATTCCCAGCAGCTGCCATCCTGTTTGTGTGGAGCAAAGATAGCTGTCAAGTGTGGAACTTGGGGGCAGCAAAACATCCAAAGAATCCTCATGGGACTTGCACTAGGGTGTCTTTGACTGATGGGATCATCAGATAATAGTAAAAACCATATCTGAAGACTACTAAGTCTTGCAATGCCCTGCAAGGGTTATGTTCTTGGAAGGAGTAGGAAAAATGACAATCTGTCTGAATATATTCTTTGTGTAGTCCAACTTTTCAAAGCATTAAACCACCTGCAGGTGTTATTACAATTAGATTAAGTTCATAATTCTTTGCACTTCTGCAGTGCTTTTATCCAATATCTCACGCTCCTTTAAAAGTTAATCTACAAAGTAACCCAGAGGACATCTCCAAGTGTCTGAGGTCACTTTTTGTACCAAAATGTGGTACAAAATGTGACTTGGTGTTGTGTAAAAGCCTGCATGGTCCCAGCAGCTCTGTGGGATCCCAGTGGGTGTGCAGTGGGAATGCCCTTCCCAACAAGCCTTGAGCAGTGGGGCTGAGCTCGGTGATCCTTTCAGAGAACTGACAGCTGCTACCAGGTGCTGGGCTTGCCAGATTGTCCTCAGATGTAAGAGCTTCCTGGAAACCTGCAGTAAATAAAACTAATGTCAAGAGTTTTCAAAACAGTGCAGAAATGAGAACTCTGTTCTCTTCCAGATTATCTGGAATAATAAGCAAGCCCTTTTCTATTTGGAAGAAATGTTCTGAAAACAAAAGCTTTTTGATACTTGAAAAAGGTCTCGGCCTATTTTCAGAAACTTTGTCTTCCCTCCCTGGCAGGGTTGCTTATGTGACTGATGATTATACATGCATTCAACAGCTCTTTTTGCTTTCAGTCATGGCAATAACCAGCCAAGGTGGAATAGTTGTGACTTCCCCAGAAAACTATATTAGGCAATATTTTTACAGCAAATACACATTTTGTAAAGCTACTTTTGCTTCTTTCCTGTTTGTTCCAGTAGCAATTCTTCCCCAGTTTGAGTGCTCTGCCAACAAAGATTCCCTCTGATGCTGGATCACTTATCCCTCTTGAAAATAAATGAAGCACAAATACCATTTCTTGGAATATTTTACAGGAGGAATGTGGAGCTGACTTTGTTAGCAGTTTGAATTTGCTTGGTGAAGCTCTCTGGCCCTTGCAGTCCTCTGTTAAAGGAGAACAGGGACAGTATATGCTTTTTGAGTAGGAAACAATGGCTGACATTTTCACTCTGATTTTCCTGGTGCAGTGCAAGCCTGGCTGTGTCCAGTGTCCACTCTGAGTTTCACTTGGGTGGTTACAGCTAACCTGAGACACTACAGGGATCTATTCAAAACTCATTTTTTGTTTTCTTGTTAATACTTTGAAATTGCATAAATATTTTTTTCTTTAGCAATAAGCTGTAAGTATTAAGCTGTTGTCTGTGACTCATTAGTCTGTTGTTGGTGACAGTTAAATTATGGAAAATCCTTCCATGCAGTTTGTATTCCTTATTGTCTGAAGCAAACTACAGCTGTTTCTTTTACCCTGAAGGAGGCTTTCTTCTCATCTGGCTAAAAGTTCATGATAACATCTGAGAGCTAATATGAAAGTACAGCAGACCTCATTCATTGAACAAAATATTTCATGTGCACATTTAACTGTTAACATTTGTGTTAGATGAGTTTTGAAAACACTACATAGACTGCCACAAAAACCAGTGTCTGTTTCCTTGGTGTTTTTAACTACTACTTCTCATTTCAAAAGCTCCAGCAGAACTAGGTGTTGGTAGTTACACAGACTGGTGTTTTCTAGAACTTTCTTAATCAAGCAGTAGTTTAGTTGCTGTGGGTTAATACTGAATTCTTGTAAAAGCCAGAAGAAAAGTCATTTGAAGACCCATATACTTACTGGAAACACAGTGAAGGGTTTGACCTTGAGGATGGCTGAACGACCACAGGTTGCTCATTGTGTGAAATGAGACATGGGAAACTGTGTTTAGGAAACAGATGCACTGCTGATGGTTCTGAACCACAGAGGAAGCACCAGACACGAGATCTTGAGGTAGATTAGCTACAAGCTTGCAGTTTTTCTTTCCTATGAGTTGATAACTGGAATAGCTTATTTTTATTTTTAAATAAGGACTTACTAGTAGATTCAACTTTTACTTTAAAAGTTGTTTTGAAAAGTGTAGTCATAACTGGCAGTGTGATTGTAGTCCAGTGTGCACTCTTGTGTAAGAATGCCAGTAGGAAGTGGTCTGACCTCTTCTGTATGTTTGTTGACTATATACCAAATCCAAAGACTTCCTTTTCTGTACACATGTGAGCTCTTGGTCAAATTTCTTAGTGCTGGTTCTATACAAATCAGACCCAACTTTCTGATCCCAGTGCCAGTTGTGACTCCTGGGCACTCAGAAACCTTCACATTTACTAGGAAATAGTCTTACAATTTGGAAAAACTTGCTTTCATGTCTCTGGGTTGTGTGCCTCCCTCTTCTGAAGGAAGGGTTTCAGTAAGGGGAGGTTTTTATTTTGCTTGTTGCAATAGATCTTTTGAAAAGCCTGATGCCCCTGGTGTGCTGGGGCATCAAAGTTGAGTGTAGCAATTAAAAGCTAGAACAGTCCCTGATTTAGAGTGCTGTTTAGTTTCTGAAGCTTTTGTACTATCCAACAAATAGAATGGTTTGGCAGGGGTATCCATAGGAGATGAACTATCCCTTCATTGTGTATTTACAGCTTTTCTTTTCCCCCTAAAGGCAGCCAGTCCCTGTTACTCATCAGCTCTTCTTCCAAGACTAAGGTGTTGTTTAGAGCAGATCCCATTTCCAGCCATCCAAGTCCCTGCTCAAGTTTAGTCTGTCTGCCTGGATCCTGCAGCTGGATGGAGGCTCCAGGTGTCTACAACAAAGAAATCCAAAGAGATAATTTTCCTTTTACTTTCCCTTCACCAAATTTGATGTTTTGTAATTTGCATTTGAGCATACTTTGCTCTGGAGATCCCCAGTATATTCAAGAATAATATAGTGTAGCTTTTACTTTTTTTTTTTTTTTTTTTTAACTTTTATGCCAGTCATGTAAGTAAGTCAGAGGCTAGTGGGAGTTCAGTACTAACTGGTGGTTCCATCACATTCTGCAGTCTTGAGTATACTTCTGACATTAATGCAAAAAGTCTCAGAATTGCAAGTTTCCATGACTTTGAGAGACTGTATCTGTTAAAACATTTGTGTAGTATAAACAAAAGGCTTGATATCCCTATGCAGGAATTTGAGCTTGACTTGTAATTCAGCTTTTGGGATCCTTCTTGAAAAGTGAAATCTATGGTTTAGGTTTTAAAATTCTAAGATTTAAATATGGGACTATTATTTAAGAAATTGGGAATATGTTAAAGCTGTAAGAAATCTCAGTTAAGAAACTGACAGAAGTGCCAGAAATGTTGCTCTCTGCCTTCATTTGTATCCATCCCCACATTCTTTAGAGAATTTTCATGAGGTCTTTGGAGGTCTGTGGGTGGTCTCTGGCCTTCAGCTGGGGACGTGGCCTCTCAGTGTTAAAGTGAGGCACCGCTGGCTTCTCTCTGGCTTTGGCTTGGAAAAACACTCTATTTTGTAGGAGTGGTTGGATGGAGAAAGGTGGGATCTCTCCAGAAATCTCCTCTGTGGGCTGAGGCAGCTTTGAAATGGGCGCAGCTGGAGAGGTTTGATGGTGGCTGCAAGGGCTGTGGCTCCCGGCTCCAGACACACTGCTTGGAAGGACACACATCCATGGCTCTCTCCTCAGGGACTCTGACCTCTGCACCTTTATGGCTGCCAACTGAAGTGCCAGCGTGGCATAAATAAGTCAGCTCAAGGAGTGTAGTTCTGGCCCTTGTCCCAGCCTCAGAGGCAGACGTAAATGCCATCCTCTAGCTGCCTTTTGACTTGTTTGGGCTGATTGAAATGATGACTGATAGAATCTTATTTCTTTTCCCTTGGTTTCTTCACTTTGTTACTAAACTCTCTCCCTCTATCTTTGTGTTAATTTAAATCTATTTTGAGTCTGAAGGCTCAACATGTGCCAGGTTGCTATTTGCTGTCAGTGGCTTTGGATTATTTTAGCAGCCTGACAGGCTTTGCGTTGTAGCTGTGACATTTTGAGACAAGAAAGTACTGGGGTTTTTTATAATAGAGATGCAAAATGTATGGTAATTTAGAGTGCTTTTACAGGCTTGGTTAATAAACTAAAAAAGCTGATCCATGAAGTGCACACACCATTGGATTCATGTGCTACCCCATGTTTGGGATCAAATGGACAAATCTGGCAGAGATTTTTTTTTTCCTTTTCCATGTGTTCAGTGCATATCATGTTGAAACCTGGTGGAAAACTAGCTAGTACTGCTGTTTCAAGAGAGGAGCTGGTTCTCTTGGGAGAAATGCCACTTAGCCTATGTGTATACTTTGGTGGTGATGCTGACAGCAGGCTCCCCCTTTGCAGAGAAGTGGAGCTGGTTTGTTGACATGTCCTGCTTTATTTAAAGACTTGCTCTAAGATAATCTTGTTCCAGTTGTTTCAGGCAGCTTCAGAAAGTAGTTGTTAACTCCTGTGCATAACTTTTTGTCATCTGCAGTTATGAGACAGTAGAATATAAGAGACACCATTAAAATGTTAATTTTTTACGAATATGACCAAATTAGTATGAACTGGGCAAGCTTATGGTAATTACCTCAGCTGTGTGTTTTATTGTTAGGAAAAGGCTTTGTATCTTCCTTACAGACTTATGTAAAGCATAATTTCTGTGTTTCCTTGGTATTATGGAATTTTTTATTTAGTTTTTCTTGGCTCTATTCTTGCTTTAAGGAGGCCTCAGAACTGCTCATAGAATGTGGCCATGCATCTCCGTGTTTTGTCCCTGTTCCTGTGGCAGCCTGTGTGTGCCAGGCTGCTGGAGGTGAGGAGCTGAGCTGCCCTGTGTGTGAAGATAAGTGTGTTATGATTGCTGGCTGGAGTTTGTTTCCAGCCGTGTTGAGTGTCTTGAGTGATGAGTTATTTTGGTTTTTGTTTGCAAAATAAAATAGGTTTTGTCAACTAATAGAATTTGTAAGAAAACACAAGAATGCATGGGAAACTTGGGTAATGTCTTCTTTTTTTTTTTTTTTCTTTCTCTCCCTGACTTCTCCATCATTGTTTCCAAGGTTATTCTACTTCCTCATAGGCTATGGTCCCCATCTGTGACTGTTGGTGGGGTGAGGGGATGTACTTTGCTCAGCCTCACCTTCATACTTCTCCATGCATTGCCTGTTGAACTCTCACTGCTGCTGAGTGTGTATGGCAGCTTTTTCCTGGGCGGCACTGGTGTCCATCCTCAGTGTCCATCCTCAGCCCTCTTCTTAGAGCAGTTAGTGGTGTCACCCAAATTGGCTTTTTGAACAGCATTGATATTATAGGCAGAGGTTGTTGGGAAAGAGTGTGGAGGAGATCCCAGACGACAGCTGCTTCTTGGAAGAATCAGATTTAATAGCAAAGATTTCTACTGAGTTTTGCTGTCCAAAGCATGTTAAAATCAACATGAGAAATGAAAGATCTGCAGTTATGGCAGAAGACCTGAGCAGTTTACTGAACAAAGGAGTTAACTTGCAGGATTGTGGTTCTATTCCTTAGGGATCTTGTTTCTCACAGAACTGTACCCTCTGCTCCCTGGTATGGCTACACCAGCTGGGAGTTTTGTTTCTTAAATATTTAGGATTTCTACTGTAAGCATGGGGACAAAGAGCAGATATTCTGGCTACTGTGGGAATGGTGCAGTTTGAAATGTGAGAGAACAGAGGTTTGCTCCTGTAAGGAAGATTACCTTGAGCAGCAGGGCTTTTCAATCTGGAGCCTGCCATTTCACTAGGTTAATTATTCAAACAAGTAATTGCAGTTCAGATATCAAACCCGTATTTCGGGTACAGTGATTTCTTTCTTTTCCCAGCAAATGTAACAGCAGTGCAATAAAGGGTTGCAGTCAGAAGAAATGCAGGAGGGGTCTGTGATAACTAGAGCCCAGATTCGGTGCTTTCCTGTGTCACACAACTTCCTCTGCTATTTCCTAACTCTTCTACGTGGAGTAAAATATCTCTCTCGTGCTTTGACGAGCTGCGTGGGTGGAATGAAGGAGGCTCTTTTCCAGAGTGCTGCTTTCCAGCAGAGCTGCTGTCAGTCTGGTGGGAACTTGACCTTGGCTTTTTTACTCTGTGGTAAGATTTCAAGGAACAGTTTACATGGCTTTTACAAGTGGCTGTGTAGTACAGACAGTGCCAGAAATTAAGCTGATGCCTGAAGCCAGACTTATTGTATAAAACTTGGTCTTTCTGTGTTACTTCTTCATTTAACCTACTCTGATAAACCCCATTTTTGTGTGTTGTGCCTGTCCTTTTACACATGATTTATGCAAGTTTTTACACAATATATTATGCCCCTTCATTTAGAGGTTGACATGATGAGTAATTATAATACTGCAAACTTGTGTAATCCGTGGTGTATTTTAACTTTTTTCCCCTCTTCCCTCTCTTGTGTACTTGTAGCACCAACTTCAGAAGCATTTTCAGATATTTGTTGGGAGAAAGTGACAAGGAATAGAATGAGCAGCAGCTCTGCTGCTTGCATGGAAATGTCTGTGATTTGGAGATTATACACATTCTTTGTAAGCTCAGGGCCAGTATATAGTAGGAAAGAAAATATGCTGAATTATAGTGGTGGTTGTAATTGGCATGTGCTAGCTATGTCTTTATAGTTCTTCATGGAATTGCAATGTTGTATTTAACCACAAAGGGAGAAGTTAAAAATCTTTAATGCATTAACATTATTTTTATAACTGCATAGCAGTTGGAGAGCTACTGGTGTTTGGTAAAATGCTCCATTCTTTTCCTCAGTTGTGTCTGTCTTTCGATTTTTGTAGTCAGCATAGGTGAAATGCTTGATTTTTTTTTTTTTTTTTTTTGCAACATTCACATTTCAGAAGGTTAATGAATTCTCAGATCAGCAGTAGGTTAGTTAAAACTTGGAGAAACAAGTTACCAAGTGTTGTACACAAAACTAATGCATCTTGGGAATCTTTCACTGAAAACTTGCATCTGGATGCTTTCATGTTAACTGGATACTCACAAAGTTCTAGTGTTGGCTTCTACTGAATTGTCTCCCTAAATTGAGGAAAGACCCTCAGAACAGACCATTTTGCTGTACTCTGGCCCTTGTTCTCAGTGAGGTACCCTGATAGATATGTGGTTTGGGAAGTATTTGGGAACCTGGGCCTGTGGTTCCTTAGTGTCAGAAAAGTTGGGGGGTTAATTTTATCCCTGCACGTGTGACACAGCAGTTGCAGCCTGTGGTCTTTTGCCTCTTAGCTTCAGTAATTCCTTCTGTGTGGCCTGGCCATGAGCGAAATCCCAGTGCACAGGAGGCTTGGCAGAGTGGCTCAGGGAAGTGTTTCTCACATGGCAGAGTGGTGAGGGCTAGGCAGGCTCCCCTTCAGCCCTGGCTTGTGCCCTCAGCTGTGCTCATGGCTGTATGTGCATGGTGGAAATTGGTCAGGCTGTGCTTGTTAGCTGTGAGCTGTGTCTGCTTCACTTGGGTACATCTTTGTGTTTACGCACAACAAACAAAAAGGAATGCACAGACATTCTTCAAAACTAGACAATGCTGTGTACCTTCGCTCTGTTTCCATAGGCTGCTGAGTGAGCTGTGATCAGACACCCGATTGCTTCTGAGAGTCCTCTCAAAGAAATACCTGCTAGCACCAAGCCAGTCTGTGTAGACCTTGGAATGCTTTTCTCAAAGAATCTTTTTTTAAGCTTGCGTTGCAGCTCATTTCTACAGTGTCTTTTTTTCTTAGCAGTACCTTCATTCTCTGATTTATCTGTAGTTACCCTCTGAAGATGAACATGCAGTTGAGATGATGAAAAACTTGGCATCAAAGAGGTGTCAATAACTTGCTCTTTTTTACATTGAAGGAATGTAATCAAAATTCTTCAAGGCTGGCAGGGCTCACAGTTTTTATAAACAATCAGTGATTACCTTCTTAATAAACTTATTAGTCTGCATAAGATGCTCTTGCCAGTATATGTACTTCCAACTTTAAATATTTATTTTAAAGTAGATTGCAAAAGACCAGCATTATTCTGAGTGTTGTGTCAAGTTAGACTTCTTAGAGTTTCCATTTGAACAGTGGAGGAAGAGATAAGTGCAGTGATGACAGTCTTACCCTGTGTTAGTTGTGTCCTGTCCTTCTGCCCCATTTGTCACCCCCATGTCTCTGTTTTTATAGGCAGAAGCACTTGCTGTGTGCCCCAACTTCTTACCTGTTGGAAGCCCATCCAGTTCTGAGCTGCCAGAACCTTCTATGCAGAGGCTCTTGCTAAGCTGGTGATGCTCATCTTCCTGTCTTCACCCTGACTAGTAGACAAAATTCAGAGCAAGGAAGCAGAAAAAAGCCTTTTGTCAGTGCCAAGCTGTGACAAACTCTTCCCTGTCCTTCAGAGTGGGGAATGAAGCTCTTGAGTCCAATTTCTGAAATGTGCCTTGTGGCAGCTTCATGAACACTGTCTTTAGGGCGAGGCTTTGCAGTTTAGCCTCATTTAAGTGCAGGTGGCTCCTGTAAAAGGATGCTTTCTCCCTCTGCCCACCGCCACCACAAATGTTTTCTGTGTGGGAGCAGCAGAATCTCCAATAGTCTGTGCTTCACTGAGTGAGACTGCCTCCCTGTCTGCTCTGATTAAACTGACCTTGCCAGAAAACAAACACAAAAATTAGTTGCTCAGCAATGAGCTGATAAACTGCATGAGTGATCAAATGACATAAAGGCTGTGGCAGAAATTAATGGGGTTGCTCCCTTTGGTGTCAGCCTATGATCTCGTGGGTTTCAGGCCTGGCTGGGCTCTCTGGGATTGGGATGGGAGCACAGCAGGGGAGAAAGGAGGGCCCAGTGGGTGACCTGGAAGGAAGAAATTCATGTCAGCAGTAGCCTTTATCACGACATGCTAACCCTTTCACAGGCTGTCTGCCATGGCTGGAACTGGTGGCTCCTCTAGTCCATGCATGCTGCTGGAGATCCTCTCTGCAGGCAAAGTCTTCATGCAAGGCTTTTTTGTGCAGCTCTTCTGGTGGCATAACCAGTGTCTCACTTTTATTGTCTCCCACACAGGTGTCCTGAGGAAGAATGAATTTCATCTTCCTGTTCAGGAGTTAAAATTCTCAATTTACAGACAAATTAATTTAACAAAGCTTGTTAATTTTAGGTTTCACAAGGAGAGACAGGTTTCATGATGCCAGACAGAAGAAGTGTGTATGGTGGCTCTCTGTTAGCAGAGGAAATGTTAGGGTAAATGGGGAGTTAAGGACAAAGTACAGCTCCCACAGATACTCAGTGGAAACAATTACTGCCTTTTGTTCCTTGACACAGTGAAGTTTGACCTGGATAGGTACAAGTGTGTGGTTTGGGATTTTTTTTTTTTTTTTGTGAACTGTCCACCCACAACTTTCCAGTGGTGGTCAAGTCAAGGGCCCCATTTTCAGCTGTCTGGGACACTGAGCAGCAGCTGCCCCTTCTCTGTCCTTCTGTGGAGGGTCACTGGTGCTGCTGCCTGGCTGACTGAAGGGCTGGTCCCCAGGTGCTTGGGGGATCAAGGTCTGCAACTCTGCAGGAACTGAGCAGCTCATTTTGGGAATGTCTGCCTTAACATTTTTGCCAGATATGTGTGAATTACTGTCTGAGGAAGGTACAGAAGAGATCCCTACAGCCCCAAGCCACCCTCTTCTGGGTCTCCCCTCTTCCCCCAGCCCTTTTGTTGGCAGCAGCCAAGCTGAAGGTTTTGCAGACAAGTCACTTTTACTGTGCAGTCCTGATTTGTCTCCCAGGGAGCTTCATGTTGTGAGCTGAATGACACTTTACTCCCTTTTGGGGAAAAAAAAGATAGATTTTACCATAATGCATATTCATGAAGCTGCATTATGGTTGCTGTGACAACCTCAGCAGTGGCAGTCGAGATCTGTATGTTGAACTACATCTCCAGACCCCATATTAAACCATGGAAGATGTTACACAGCTTTCCACTCTTTTCTTCCTCCCCTCCTCCTCCCAGTGGACAATATAAATTGTTTGAGGTGGTACTTAATTAATAGCTGCATCTGTTTTAAGTCTCAACACCAAAGCACAACGTCCTGTTGGTTTCCAAACTGTGTTAACTGAGTGTTGCTTCTGCTGGGAGTGTGTAACAGGAAGTGATTCCGGTGGGATTTTTTTGTCATCTCCCTTCAAACTCACAGGCATAATAATCCTGAGTTACTAAGCATAATGCTTCTTCGAGGGTAGCCTGATAATTTCATCTATTACGAAGAGAAACAACTCACAGAGTCCATCCCCATGGTCTATCCCTGTCTAGTCTAGTCTAGTCTGTTCCTAGAGTTTTAAGGAATCCTGACCCTGTCAGGAGCTTTTAATAGATGTTACTCAAAACCAGAAAGGAGTTTGTTCTGGGTATGTTCTGGCCCTGAAGCCGACGGTGATGTAATTCAAGGAAGACTTGACCAGCCTGTGACGCTGAGTGTTATTTCAGGATGAACCTGTTGTGATGAGTGTGGGAGGGCTCAGCTGGAAGATTTGTTTTCGTGTTTGTGATGTCAGAAATTGAGGGCACTTGGGCAATGCTTGTAATTTTCAGAGAGTGTTTGTAAGCTGCTCTTGGCCAATCCAACTGAATGTGTGGCCCGAAGTATTGCAGTCTTGGTTTCCAGTGACAAGTGATGACATCCTATACTGAGAACCCAAAATGTTGCATTGTCCTGGATGAGCTCAGTCTCATGTTGGAGCTGTTCATGACATGAAAGGGCCGTGTTGAGTGTGAGTTGTGTCCCTTCTGTGTGCTAAAATCTTTGTTGAGGCAAGCTTAATGAAAAGTTTTCTTGAAAAGTACAAACTTCCCCTTTACAAAAGCACTCCCTGTTGTTCAGGAAGAACTGTGGGTAAAGTTTGGCTTTCTTCAGAGTTGTGAGCCTCCTGGAGAGTAGTTTGGGAGAAGTCTGTGCACAGGGGGAAGGAAAGTGTCATTTTCCTTTATCCTGTGCTCTGGGATGACCCTGCTAGAGTAGGGATGTTGGACCAGATGACCCACTGTGGTTCCTTCCACTCTGACCCATTCTGATTCTGTGAAAAGCTGAGCAGACAAGGAGTTCTCTAGTGCAGTTGATCTTTCTCTGGTTAGTTTCTTAAATATTAATAAGTACAAAATGTTTGGACAGTGACTTGAAATGAGATTCCATTCATTAAAATGAAATATTGGGGGGAAAAATCATGTAGCAGGAGGGAACTTTTTGCACAGAACATTATACAGAGGACTCTGAATCTGTATTAGGCTTAGATAGACTCACTGTTCCTTTCAGTTTTAGTTAAACATGTCTAGAAAAGAATACACCAAGCTTAATTTTCAGTGTATGTGGATGGATTGAGTTTGTCCTGTGTTACTGCTCTCCTGTGAACTCTCAGGATATTATTAAGAAACATTTCAGTGTAGAAGTAATGGATATCAAACACAATCTTGATTCTTTCCACTTCCTCAGTTTGCACATCCCTTCCTCACAATAAGACCAGAACGTCCTGGTGTTGACAACAATGTCTGTATTTGTTCATCCACTCACAGCCTGGCTTTTCTTGGATACCAGGACTCTTACACTGAACTTCTGCAGAAATCCGTTTTGAGAATGAAAGGACAATATGAAGGAGATGGAATGTAGAAGTGAGAACTAGGGGTATGCTAGATTTGCAGGTCATCTTCAGCTTTCTGAAAAGCTATTTTTCTAGCAAAAGGAACAGGGGTGCTTTAAAGGTTGCTGTACTGTGTCATATCTCGTAGGGCCTTTTTGACCTGGAATGAAATTCATCCATGATGTTTTAAGTGGTTTCTTTGTTTGTTTTCCCTCAGGCTCCAGACTAACACTTGCTGAGGCAATGCTGTTTGACTTTGTGTAGCAGGTTTTTGTTTTGTTAACAGCCAAGGAAAGCTGACTGAACCCTCTGTTGTGAAGCAGATCCCTTTCTCTGAAAAGTGCGCTTGAAAATTTAGCTGTCCAATCCCTGCTGGGTCTACCAGGCCACAGACTGCACTTGTGTAAAAACTAAATGCAACAACAGAAAACCAAAACCTGTGTTCTACTTGTAGGAGCCTCTGGGGTGAGTTCAGGCAGGTTTCAGACAGCAGGAGTGCATTGGGTAATGCATTTGTTGAGTTCCCTCTGCATCCCAACCTCTTCCTCCTTCATGCAGGAGTAGAAATGGGGTGGCAGTGGCAGGAAGGGGTGGGAGGGTTGTCCATGGGAACACATCTCATGAACAAGTCCCTCCAGATGGCAGGGGTGGCTGTCAATATTCCCTGGAAATCCTTGTCTGCTTACTGAAGCATCTCTATAAACGTAGGCTGAAAAATGTCTTGTAGATCTCCTTACAATTTTCATGTGGAAGTTTGGGAAAACTTGATTTTTCTGTTCTTAGTATAAATTTGGAATGTGAATGTATGTTGTTTTTGGGTCCTGATATATTCACTGGAAATAAAGGTCTGACAGTTGTTTGAGGGTTTTACATATTAGGTCAAAAGAAAGGCATCTCTTCCCTGGCCCTCTCTAAAAGGAATAAAACTTCTGTCTTGAAGGACTGGTAGATATTAATTACAATTAAAAAGAAAATCTTTAAAGATTACTTTAGCTAGGAGGTTTTTTAAGCATGGAGAAAACAGACCTGTTTCACTTGATTACTGTCACATGTGTGGCAGTGTTGGGAAATGCATGTTTGGCAGTGTTTAAAATGCATGGAGTTAAAATACTTGTATTTTTATTAGAGTGTTATGATATTTGTTAATAGTTTGAAAGCAGAGTGAGATGTGGGTCTGCCTTTGCACTCTGAGCTCCTCACATGCAGGGAGTTGCTTGGTGGTTTTGATGTGGTGGATATGGGGAGTTACTAGAAACATCCAGAAACTCACAGCTGAGCCAGCTGGGCTCAGAATGGGTGTTTGGGCACCCAGGGATGGGTCCAGGATGGGTAGCTGGGAGAAGGTGAGGGATGAATAGCTATGATGGTGAAAGGAGTGTTTTGATACTTAGTTGCTGTATTTTACAGTAAATCTAATTCTAGATCGGATTCTGGTCTTTCATTTTACAAAAGCTTCCCCAAGCTTGCCTAAATTTGACTCTCGAGTCAGTTGGAATACAGAATCTCCAAGATTTTTTTTTCCTAGTGAAACTGCTGAAATGTCAGCATAAAAAAAAAGTTACTGGTTGCAGGAACAGGCTGCTGACATAAAAAGCCTGTCTTAGATCCAACATTTGGCTGGAGGCCAGATAATGAGTTTTCATAGGAGCTTGTTGGCAAGCTTACATTTCTGCTTAGGTTAATGTAATGTAACTGTAAGTAATTTGAGAACCTGGTACATGCAAAACAATTTTTAGACAAAATGATCTTATTATTTTTAAATTTTAACTGAGAAGATATTTTTATAAACCAGATTTTTGTACTTCAAGCACTTCAGAAATGCTTGGAGTGTGGTTCTTTACTATGTCCTCCTTTAATGGTTAACCTACTGAATAATCCTTTAGAAATATTGACCCTCATGACATACCTGTCAAATCAGAATTTATGCTGACTTCATTCAGTGGAGTAATTTAAAGAAAGGTTTGCATTTTTAAAAGGCTAGGTGGTAACATACATAGGGGTAAGTCATCAGTTTTGTGAGTAAAAAATACCATAAATGTGTTCATGGGTGACCTGCTGGCCAGGTTATTCTGTGACCTTGGGCTGAAATGCATGAGCCATCCTAGGATGAGAAAGGACCTCAGTTTCCCCAAATGATGCCCATCCCTGGCAGTTATGCCAGTGGGCCTCTTCACTTCCTTGTGGCTTTTTTCAGTCTTCATTCAAAGGGTTGGAGATTGCTTTGTTTCAAGATGTTTTTGATGCCTCTCATTTCTTACGCGTGCAAGTGAATGTAAATTTATGCTAAGGGGAAGGAAAGCTGAATTCTCATCTTGAACCATCTGTGAAAGTACTGGATATACCAGGCTATAAAACATGTCCAGATCCAGCCCTGTCCTTTGAGGAGCAGTGGATAAATGTGCTTTTAACAGGACAATGCTGAGGACTCCTGTTTCTGTCCAGGACAGCAGTGCTCATCTGCACTCACTGCTCCATTTCTGAGAGGGATAGAGAGGGCATGGGATGGATGCTTGTCCTCCATCATTATGGGCTGCCAGCCACTCCAGAAAAGGAATAACTCTTCCATGCCTTATTATTTCCATGCACTGCTGTGTCATTAGCAGTGGCAGCATGGATGATGAGCAGACAGGATTTGGTTTACAGCTGCTTTGCTGTAGGTCTCCTACACGGTATGTAAATCTGGTTGAACATAGATGGAGATCATTGTGATGGGAGAGAGAACCATACAATGGTACTGGTGCTTATCAGAGGTTTAAACTTCCCTCATACCATTTGTTCCCTAATTGCTATTAATAGTAGGGCCTAGAGATATTTCTGGATGTGATAGCTGACAAGTTTCTTCATCAAATAGTCAATGAATGAGCAAGAAGTGTTTCTATTTTAAACATAGCTCTGACAAGTAAAAGAACTTCAAAGTAAAGCTGTTCTTAGAAAATAACCTTGGTGTGAGTTACCGCAAGTGTTTCTCTATAAGTGATAGATTAAACACGAGTTGAAACTTTAAGCATCTCTGATAAAGGAAGAATTTTGTGGGTTTTTTTTTGCCAGCTGTACTGTAAGGGGTTTGTATTGGTTTAAAACTTCTGTGTTTAATTGAAAGGTGCTAATAAACTTTGGCAGAGGTGCAAACTAAGACATATTTGAAGGGAATGATCTGGTTTGAACTTGGAGTGAGTAGTCAATGCCAAAGTGTTAGGTTAAGTGGAAAATCCATATGGAAAGTTGAAGAGCTCTGTTGAAAAGAGGTTTGTCCTAGGAGGTGAGAATTGCCTTAGGTACAAAGGCTGTGGTAGCAAAAGGTTTTTGTATTTTGCTTTCTATTTTACTCCTGAAGTGACATGAGTCTGAATTTACCTTTGTACTTCCATCTCACACCAGTGTCTGGGATGATGTGCCATGAAGCCAAGCATGACTTCTAATGAAGAGGATGGTAGTGCTGACCATAGAGGACAAAAGGGTAGTACCAGGAACAAGTGCCTCAAAAAAGGTTTTTAAAAATCCATTTTCTAGAGCATGGCATCATCCTCCAGATGAATCTCTGTGTGCTGAGATAATTGTGGCTGTTTTGTTATAAACTGACAGAGCAAGAGTGACAGGGTCAAGGAACTAACTGTTGGGTTTGGCTTTTTTTTTTTTTAAGATGAAGCTTGGCACCTCTAGTACAGAGTGTGATTTCTTGAATGGGACCAGTTTGGCAAGTCTGGATTAAATCAGAAATTATACAGTGCAGTGTCTTGAAAAGCTGCCATTACAATGAGTTTACGCACATAAATTAAACTTTCTTCTGGTGTCTTTTAAAAAGCAAAATGCTTCTCCTAGTATAATTTCAGGGGTATACAAGATTGTCAGTTTGTGGTAATTTTAAGGATTTTGGCAGTGTGCTTGAATATGATTTATGGTCTGTTTCAGCTGTCTAATTTTTTATGAAATCTTCTGCTTGGATCTGTGGCTTTTTTCAGTAAACCCATAGTACTTTGTTTTGTTAGCCTGAGGTCGTAGTGAGATAGGATAACATCCTTACTCTTTGACTTTAGTTTGCCTGGGAATTTAAAACTTGGTTGTGAAGCTTGGTAGATTTTCTTGGTGGATGTCTTTGATTAGAAGCATCACAAATTGAAGAATATTGACTTATCAGCTAAACTTTTTTTTTGTTTCTAGTAACCTATTAGGAACTGACTTCCTAATCTTTCTCTGGAGTGCAGGTTGTTCCTTTCTGCCTATTCTGACTTGCTTTAAAAACTGCCATGAGAGAGGGGCCATGATAGTCTGGGAAGAAGGTAAATGATCAACTACTGCAAACTAAACCATGCATCTGTTACACTGTGGAAAAAACTCCTGTTAAGAAGCTAAGCATGTTTTTCCTCAAGTGGCAGGAAGGCACTTGAAAGATGGTTGGGAGTAGTTAGTGATAAGAATGTGTGTCTTTAGATTTATTGCAAGCTTTCTAAAATACTCTTGATTTCTTGATCTTGCAGAGACTCCAACCGTCATGTTAAGGTAAAGCAGAAAAGTGCAGTGCTGAACATGCTAAAGAAGTTGGACAAAATAAGGTTCAGAGGTCACAAGAGAGATGAGTTCCTTGATTTAGCAGAGTCTCCAAATGCTTCAGACACTGAATGTGGAGATGAAATCCCAGTGAAGATACCTCGAACGTCTGCTCGAGATAATGAAGAGTTGAGAGACCCTGTAAGTACTCAAATTAGTATCATTATATTATATTATGTTATTTACTTTTCAGGCAGAAAAATAACAGAAATTACTAATTCTTTATCCTTATATAATGGTTGTAAAACTTGAAGATTATGGGCTAGGAAGTAACTTTCCAGTATTAGGCCTTCATTTTGTGGGAAGATCAATTAATTTCTCAATACTACAGTTCCCTGTGCGTACTTCTAATTTTAGATATTGTGAGCTGACAGGTTTGTTAACTTTGGATGTGCTTCTGGATGCTCTCTGTTTTTTATTTGTTTTGTTGAATTACTAATGAACATTTGAAAGAGAAAAGGCAACTTTTCAGCCTGAGGAGCTCAGATCTGCTCAAATGACACTATCCAGGACTTTAAGGATAAGACTTCTGGTTGCTTCATTGGTGTTAGAGGTTCACACCAGCTCTTTCTCCTGCAGTGTTATAACCAGTAGTGCTTCCATGCAGTTAGAGCTGGTTTAAACCTGTGAAGGGGCTGCTAAAACATTTTGGTGCTTATAAGCAGAAGCACCAAAACGCACCTACGTTTTTCAAAGACATTACTTAAGGAAAAGTTAAATATTTGTTAAAAAAGTAAAAAAAATCCTTCTTTAAGTGTTAAGAAATGGCTGTAGATCCATGAGCTTGGAGTGCCACAGTATTACTTTAGCTTTGTCTATATAACTGTATTGTGGAAGGTGCTTGGAATTCAGAACTTCTATCACCCTTTGAAAGCTTCCTGTGCAGTTTTTATCCCCAAAATGTAATCAGACTGTTGTCTGAAGGCTCATGGGTAGGAGCATGGGGCTTGCTCACAGGAAGCTGTAAACTAAAAGATTTTAAACTGTATATGCTTGTGCATCTCCTTTGGGGCTGGCAGCTTGTATCTAGTTCTGTAGCTCTTATCTTTTTTAAATTGAAGTGGGCTTTCATGGTACTACATACAGTCCTGCTTATAGAGAGCTTTTCTGCCAGAATGTTTTTCCTATGATCATGGAGCAAACAGGTGGTAATGACAGAGCATGTTTTGGTCACGTAAAGTCTGTTATATGAAAATCCTCAAGCTTCTCAGACAAGGAAATCTGTTAAATGCTATTCCTTTGCTCTTATTCTACTGAAGACATGTATCTGTGGTAATGTTCCTCACTTGAGGTCACCAGATGTGGAATTTGCAGGTAACTCCAACATGGGAAGAGATGAGAATCTTGATTCCATGTTTCAGAAGGCTGATTTATTATTTTATGATATATATTATATTAAAACAAAAGGATATATTAAAACTATGTTAAAATAATAGAAGAAGGATTTAATCAGAAGGCTAGCAAGGAATGGAATGATAATAAAATCTTGTGACTGCTCACAGCCTCGACACAGGTGGCTGTCGTTGGTCATCTAGTAAAAACAATTTCACATGCTGGGTAAACAATTCTCCAAATCACATTCCAAAGCAGCAAAACATGGAGAAGCTGAAGCTTCTCAGCTTCTTAGGAGAAAAGATCCGAATGAAATGATTTTTCATAAAATATGTCTGTGACATTTGTCATTTGTTAAGATGTAAGTATTGTGAATACTGGGACTAATCTTTGATGCTGTCCTTCCAATGTGGTATTTTGTGAGTTTTTTGTAGGTAAATACTGGCTTATTTTCATTAAACTTCAGGCTTTATGTTTGGTGTTGGTACATATGCCTTTTGTATTTAATTAGAAGTGTCTGGATGGCAGAGCTAGAGGCTACAGAAAGATCTGCCTTAAACTCCAGGTACTATTTTCTGTATTTCTTCAGGGGAGTAGTAGCTCCTGGGTGGTATGGAGGGCAGCTGAGGGCGCAGCAAGGTAAACTTGTAGTTTTGAATAGTAATAAAGCCTTATCAGCTGCACATCTGCAGTGATGGTCTCTGTTTTCTCAAAAGGTTGAGCTCTGTGTGCTGAGAAGGGAGCTGGGAGAAGCATTTGCTCTCTGGCTATTACGTTCTGCACTAGGCTGTTGTGGTCCTTGGGTCCAAGTCCTTGGATACAGCTGAGGGCAGCTGTTTAAAATTGGGGAGAAAGAGAGGAAAGCAGAAATGGCATCAACCTTGTTTTGCTCTGCTCCTGATGTTTGGGAGCTCCAAACCCAGGGTGATGCTGGAACAGTCTAAGAGTAGTGGCTGTGTTACAGATATGAGCAAAATAAGCAAATTGGGATGAGGAAAAAGGTCTGACGTATAAGGGATAAATTTCAGATGGGAATTTTGGGAGATTAACAGTTGGCCCTCACAGGCATCTGTGCACTCAGTGCTGCTGCCCATCCCTCAAATGAAGGGAGAAGAAATAACCCCTGTGCTGCAGAGGTGCCAAGAGTAAAGAAAGTAATGCTTATATACTTAAATCAATATTAAAGTAGTGTGTCTGAGGTTGTGTAAACAGTGCAATTCTGAATTATTTGTCTGTTTCTTATTGAGATTATATAGTTGAGTTGTGCCTGAAATGGTTTTAATTCAGTGTCTAAAACTCATAACTTAAATTGCTTGTGCAGGGTGTTTTTCTTTTATAGGCTTTGTAAGCAACTTAGTATTATATTTGTATTACACTGATCATGGGAAAACCAAATCTTACTGGTTTCTTCCTGTTTAATACCTTTGGGAAACCATTGAAAGCACACAAAAACCAATGCAAGTCTTCTGTGTAAATGGAAGTTAGGCTACATGTCTTTTCAGATAGATGTGCTTCTGTTCCTTCTGATCTACATGATCTACAGATCTACTGTAGATCCTGTAGATCAGAAGGAACAAAAGCACATCTATCTGAAAAGGATCTGTAGGATCCTTTTCACACGGGATCTACAATGTATCTGTAGATCCACTTCGGTTCCTTCATGGTTTCTATTGAAATCTGGGTACAGAACTCATGGTCTTGAAAGAGCAAGGCTGGTGGCTTGGAACTGAACATAAGCACCCAAATCTAGGGTCCTAGTCCCCTTATCTGCATCTTCACTGTCAGCTATTCCCTAGACAAAGACTTCATCTCTGCCTCTCTCTGCTTCCCTCCTCTGCCCCTGTCTGGTGTATTATTCATTTTGGAGGCATCAAGAAAAGATCTCTGTCTATTAGAACAGCACAGTGCATCTATTAGTGAAGAACCCTTCATGGGTTTACAGTGCTCTTAAAAATGTGCCTCTTCTTTTGGTATGTATCTGAACTTGACAAACGAGTGCAAAAGCTTGATACAAATGGAGGTTGCAGAGTAAAAAGCCTTGTGATAAAAGCTTGTGATTGCAGAGCCCTGACCATCTGCCAGGAGGAGCAGCATCCTCTGTTGCACTTGCAGCAAATGAAGTGAATGCTCAGTCCCAGGCCACAGATTGCTCAGTGGCACTTAGTCCCAACACTTCACATGCCTTATTGAAGTCACACATGTAAAATTCATACCCTGTGAAAAGACAGAAAGGATGGCCAGATAAGGTCATTTCCTATTCTTTATCTTTAAACTGAGCTGTACCTATTTACTTCAATAATAAACATCCTAACCTGGGTAAAGCACTCAGCTAGCTCCTGGTCCAGGGACTCTGGAGGTGGAAGGATTTATATTTTCCTTTGAATTCTCAGTGATTTCTGAGAGTTTTTGTTGAAAAAAGAGTTTTTGAACTAGTTTGGATTCAACTTACAGGCTGGCTGCTTGCTTGTGTGGGTTTCCCCCTCTCATTTAAGTGCCCCAGCTACCAGATATGCCTTGAATAGGAGATGCTTTCTTAGGTCCCTGTGGGTGTTTGGATGCTGTGATCAGATCATTGCCAAGACAGCAGTACTGGTTAACAGATTTAACTCTCTGCTAAATATCTCTTTCAATTCCTGAATGGCTTCCTAGATTTCTGGTTGTTTGGTATTTTTTAAGGCAAGGGTATTAGACACTCCATGCAGCACTGCTCTTTCTGCATTGTTTTGTAAAATCACCACAATTGCAAAATAGGTAGAGGGAGGAACCTGGTCCATTCCAAAATAATTAGCATGTGATTTGTTGTGACATTAGAAATTGAGGCAATGTTGCTTGCTCAGTAATTAAAGTCCTCTTTATTCAGTGCTACCCTTCCTGTTTGTACAGAAGGGGAGACAAGATCCTGTTCTACATGCAGGTGTATGAATGAACATGTTGCAGACAGATCACATCCCCTTCACAGAGCAGAGAAAGAACAAACTGTGTTTAAACCTGTAAGCTGGCACTAACCTGGCAGTGAGAATTGCTGGTAAAGCTCTCTTGTATCTGGCACATTGTACGGGAAGCAGTCTAATCTACTTATGCAAGTTCCCTGCCAGCGTGCTAGGATTAAATCTGAGTTATTGTGGTACAGAAAACATTACTTTATTGCTCTTGCAGTATAGCATGGTTTTCCCTGACACATGTCAATTAAAACCTCAAGTGCTGCTCTGTTGGTCATCTCATGTATGGGGATTGGAAGGTATAAAGCACGATGCAAACATTACAGTTAAGAAGTTAAAGCCTCTGAACCTGGCTAGCACTAGGTTTTTAAAAATTTATGTAGAATATAGCTGTGGTTTAGGAACATGCCAGTATGGGTATGCTTCCATGAATAGCTACTAAGAATTAACTATTCATGCAGATGCTTGCATTCTTATGCAACATTGTTGAGTTTTTCCTTTTCTTACAGCAGGTAATTGCATCATTCATGGGGAGCCCTTTCATAATTTGAAGTGAGTAAATGCACATGAAGTGTCAGATGAAAAAAACTCAGGAGGCTAGAACTTCACAAGACAAGCTGTGTAGTTTGTTGTTTTGCTGAAGATTTCTCCCTTTCTCTTTTTTCCTCAAATGAATGCAAGTTAAAAATTTCTATTTTAAACTGTCTCTTTCCTGTGTTGTGTCCCAGCCACTTTCTGGGCTCTGAGGAGTGACTTGAGTGGAGGATTTTGCCCCTGGCACTGGCATATTGTGTCCTCACTGCTCCCCATCCTTCGTGTTTGAGAGCTGCTCCTCTCCAAGGAAACTTCACCATTTTGTGAGATATTCCTAGACAAAAGTCATCCGCATACATATGATGTTGTGGAAGGAAATTAGAAGCACAGAGTTGGGCAGTTGTGTTTCTGTGTGATACTGAAGAGGTGCTGTGCTGCAAGTGGAGGGGACAGATCCATTTAGCTGGGAAGTGACTGGGACCCTTTCTGTGGCTGTACAGCAGCAGTGGCAGCGCACAGAACAAAATCCCAGGGCTTGCAGCATGGAGGGGTTTTGGAGAGGGAGGGCTGGGAAATGCTGCTATGAAAAGCCTGAACTGCAGATGGCTTGAAAAATGTTTTTGTGAGGAGATGCGGGTTTTGGATCTGGAGCTGGATGTGGCTTGGACAAGCAGCCCTGAGCTCTGCTGATGGGTTGCAGGCAGTCTGTTGTCATCAGAAATGTTCCTTTAACCCCTCTGTCTGTGTGTTCACCTCGGGCATTTCTGTGTTCCTAGGCACCACTGCCTTCTTCTCATGGTCTTGGCTAAGTAATAACGATTGCCAACCTTTTAAGAGGGCTCTTGTGTCAAATACTGTCACAGCTAGAGAGGCAGAAGGAAAAGCAGAAATCTGTGGAAGCCTTCAAGGCTTTTACTGTAAGTCAGAAACTGGAAAGGACATCTGTACAGGGCAGTGTAGGTAATCCAGCCTGAGTCCCAGAGCTGTCAAACAGAGGCAGCAGAGAAGAGAAACCTTTACCCAGATAAAACTGGAATTAATACAAGGATTTTGTTAACTTGTGAATTGAGCCAGATATGCTAGCTTCAGACACAGGGACTTTTTTGAATTCAGAGGCAAGCAGTTGACCTTCAGCAAATGTAGAGGCATTATTTCTTGTTTTCTTAGATGTGTTGGTGTGGGGAAAAGCTTCAGTGACAGAGACATCTGTTTAAATGTTTTCTATATCACTGTCTTGGGCATCCTCAATTTTTCTGTGTGTTTCTAAATGGTACTTATAAAATGTTGTGGTGATGTTAATTTTGGAAATTGAGTGCACCACCAAATTTGTGTCACTGTGTATCTTAATAAGCCATTTTATTATTACATGTTAGTTACATTATCTTGCTCCTAGTATTCTAGTGAGCAGCCTTACGTTTTAACTCAGTGAATTTTCTTTCTCTTTTTTTCTCCTCTCTAAGTTAGAAGGTCATTTTAACCTTTTGTTGCTAGTTTAAAAACGTGTACCTTTTGAGTTTTAATCTATCTGTGGATGTCAGGCTGCTTAGGTCCAATGCTTTAGCAGATAAACGTATTTGGAAACTCTAAGAATGAGTCATGTTAACTGGTATCAGTCTCCCCAGTGCTGTGCACCTCTTGCTCTTTCCTTCTTCCTTAGAGGCACACTTAAGGTATCCTGGGCTTCAATTATTCACTCAACAGCTCTGAAGAAGCAAAAGCAGACCTGGTTCTCTAGGCATATTTCTGAAATGTAGCACATCTTTGGGTAAAATATCTTGAGTACCTTCAGTGAGGATGAGGACTTAAATATGCTTAGGTACTTGCTAGCCCCTTTCTTTTCCTGTCCCCCCTCACCAGGGATGGGGAGCAGCTGCTGTCTAAGCACGGGGCTGATGCCCAGTTCAGGCCCATTCCTTCTGAGTACATCACCTTTCTCTTTGTCCTGTATGTGATTTTATTTATTTATCAATAAAATATTTGAGCAGTGGCACTGTTTCTTCAGACAGCTCCCTGTGAAATCGTACGTGCTGGGAGCAGAGATTGTCCCTATGTGCTAGATGTGGGTGTACAATGCAGAAAGCCATGCATTAACATTAATAACACTTCCCTTGTGCCTGCCCATGTTGTAAGGGTGCTGCTTTTCAGCTTCAGCCACACCATCCTCCTTGGGGCTCTCCAAATGTCTGGCAAGTGATAGCACTAAGTCTTGCAGTGTAAATAAACACAGCCCAGCTCTGTAGATAAGAGATCAACAGAGAGGTCAGTTTGCATCCTGTGCTCATCTGAAAAGAGTCTCTGATAATCTTCTGCAGTGTCTGGAGCAGCTGCAGATGGCATCTCTCACTGCACCTCCTGTCTAAAGGCAGCAGTGGTGGGGAAATGTGGGCATGGCGAGGAGGATGCTGTGCTGCAGCTCCCGGTGTGAGTCCTGCCCTGGGCCCTGTCCCTCTCTGCTGTGCTGTGATTCCTGCCAGCTCCAAGATGGGAAGTAGCCCAGGGCTGCTGCTGAGCTAACAGCTCCTGCTCCTCGTCAGGGCCAGCAGCACTGGCAGAGTGTGTGTGGGTGGTGCTGCCTGGTGGACTGGAAATAGCATCCATCTCTGCTTGGCTCTGTGTTCAGCAAGCCCAGGTGGGGAGCTGGTGCTAGGTGAATGCTGGGCAGTGACTGCCTACAGATTGCTGATATGCCTGCACAGACAGATTCTGAGGCTTAAACTCAGGATCTGTTCTTAAACTCAGTTTCAAACAAGAAAACAGATGTTTAATAGCTATTTCCACACTGTTTTATCTTGAAAGTACAAATCAATCCCAATTGTGAAAGTACTTTGCTGTCAGTAAGCTTTCTGCACATCTTTCCTAAAACATAGAAAATATCTGAATTTAATGTCTTCTGTACATTACTTGAATTTATATATGTATGTAATTTAAGCTGTCATGGTTAAATGTATGCAAGGAATACATTTAACCATGTTTGATTGAAAGGAATGCAGTTCCTGTATGTTTGCAGGGTTCAGACAAGGAGTGGGAAATAGTCAGAATACGTAAATAAATTCCTTTTTTGTCTTGAGATTGTTTTTGAGAGGCAGGTTTCTGTAATCTACCCCTTTGGTTTTGAGTATAAACTGCTAGAGAAACTCCTGCAATTCTCATTGACAGATTTTTCATACCTGGTGGGGCCTGTACACAAGCACTTAGCAACCATTACCCAGGAGATGCCCTCACCCACCCTTTTCCCTGCTGTCTGAAAATGCCCACTTGATGAGAGAAAGAAGGCATCACCTGCCTTCTGCTCTGTGGCCTGGGGTTTTTCCGTGTTTAATTCATGGAGGTGGACATTGCCAGTGGTCTCCCTAAATAATCAAATTGCTTTTTAATTCCTGCTTTCTGCAGTATTTTCAGTATTCTGCTGAGTTCATTCAAGGGGTGCTGGTAAAATCTGTTGAGGCATGCAATCTTCTGATTTCCTGCTCTTCTGGCCTGCCAGAGTGAGCTCCTGGGCACCAACAACATCCTTCTGCAGTAACTGGGAGAGTTACTGTTGTGGGGGAGTGGGGAGCCCCTTCCTTGCTGAGAGATCTTAAAAATGATACATTCCATAGATAGATATTAAAATATACAATATGTGTTTCCCAGTAGCTCAGTGATTATCTAGAAAACTATTACTTTTGCTGGTCTCACAATTTTATGTCAAGATTATGTTTAAATTATGTTATGTTTAGCGTGTAGCATTGACCATTCATTCTATGGGAAGAGGAGAGGAGTAGTATAAATACGGCTTTTCAGTCAGCAGAAGAAGGGATTAAATGATGATGCAGTAGAACTGGTGAGGGTGGTGGTGGGAAATACTTGTTTTCTGTGGCTTCCCAAGGTTTGCAGAAGTGTGTTCTGTAAATTCACATTCGATTAGCTTTCATTCACTTATTTTGGTAATCTGATGCTGAAAGAGGCATGTAGAGTTGTTAATACATGCTTGTTTCTTTACTGCCCCAGAAATCAGTTGATGTACTTAAATGACACGCACACACACAAAAAAAAATGCTTCTGAACTTTCAGTATGTTCTGGCTTTCTTATAGGCTGGTCCAGGGACCACCATCATGGCTTCAGGAGTCCAGGATTTTAACAGAACAGAGTCTGACAGACTGAATGAGATCAAAGGTCACCTGGAAATAGCCTTACTGGAAAAACACTTCTTACGTAAGTATAAAATGCTCTGTGGAGAGGAATAGCTTTGGACTTCTGAAATAACGTTTCTCTAACAGTAGGAGTTGGCATCAGAATTTTGAGGTGTGCTGATGTGCAGATAGCATGTGGGTTTATGCTTCCCTAAGAAGAACTTGAAAGCATTCCCAGGGTTTCTGGGTCACTTGGGTATTTTTTTCCTCATTACATTCCTCACAACATACTCACTGTGTGACAAAAGCTGCGTAGATGAAGTCTTGATGTTGACATCTGCAGGTTGTCTTAGAACTAAGTCAACCTTCATGTGCCTGCAATGGGTGTTTTGCTTTCCAGTAGTAGTTGCTAAGAAGACATTTATGAAGGGGAGACAAGTTCATTGTCGTGGCAGCTGTTTCAACAAATAATGCACCTTAAAACTTGTGTCTCTTAACATGATGTGTATTATTGGTAAGTGGTGTAGGAAATACAGAGAAGGATGTCTGGAGCTTTAAAGTGCTTTTTTTGGGGTTGATGCTTATATATGTGTGCATATGTTTGTATAATGAGAAAAAGTTGTCATTCATGGCGAGGGGAAGCTGCAAGATTTTGGGGATTTTATCTCAGCAGGTCTGAACTGTTGATTTTTAAGACAGGATAGTTAAAAACAGAAAAACAGCAAACAAAATAACTTGATACAAGTAGAGATCTCTCTAATAAACTAATGAGAATTCTTGCTCAGTTACTTCCCAAAATGGCCATTTTAATATTTTGGTGTTGAACTTCAGAGTATGAGGTTTGTTTTTATGTCTTCAAAGCTTGTCAGATATTTTCTAAGGAGTAGAAATAACAAGACTATAGATTCTGTCCAATTTCTAGGCTATAATCCAATGACAAGACTCAGGTTTTTATCTTCAGCTTGTTCTCAAGGATTTGTCATTAATTTTCTGGGTCTTGTTTTTCACTTGGCAATACTTCTTTGATATGTTTTCCCCCTGATGTGTATCAGAGGGAGGCCTGATAAAGGAGACTGGGCACGAATTTATAACAAGCTGCTGTCAGCTTCCACTGATACGTGGAAGAGGTATCATGGTTGGAATGTCAAGTAAAAACTGAAAGATCTGTTTGACTTGCCATGTTAGTTTCAGTGATTTACTTGAATTTTATTTAACTATTTGGTACAGAGTTACCATGTACTCCTTCCATCCCCAAAGATACTTTGCTTAAGCCCCTGTTACACAGCTGTGTTTAGGCTAGGTTGGACACCTGTGATTTCTTGATGCAATCTAATGTACACCAGAAGCAGCAGGACTTAGCAGAACTGATTTCTGATTTGAAGTGGGATGTGCTTTTTGATGTAAAAACATGGTAGAGCTCCCAGGCACTTCCATGGCTGGTTGATCCATTCTCCTTCTTAGTATGTTCTTACAGTAACTAAATGGGGCACACATTTAGTTACTGTAAGAACTAAATGTTCTTACAGTAACTAAATGTTTGAATATTGTGAATATTGGTAGTCTTCAGGATCCTGCTGTTATTTGAAAACCTTCTGATCAACTGTTACTTGTAGCTGAATTTTCCTTTGCACAGAGCTTTGCAGTGAACTTCAAGGGGAAGAATAAATAGGATAAAGTTTACCCCTTTCTATAAACTTTGAGCAGATGTTTGGGGGTTCAGGCCAGTGGGGTGGTTCAGCTGGGTGCCTTGAGTCAGCCAGGAGCGTCTCCAGCCCTCACCTCTTCACCACAGCCTGATGTTAGCTGTAGGTGTAATAACAGCATTGTCCTGACAAATTGCTTGTACCTTTGTCCATAAAAACAAGAGTAAGAGTCATAAACTGGTTGAGAAATAAGTTAAATGAAGCTTATCCCTTATTTGGCCACTTTCCGTTCAAAATTTTGGGATGAAATAGGTCACCATGTTTGTCAGTTGGAGTGAAGATGGAGTTCAGCTTTTGCGTATGGCTCCTGAGTTCTTACTTTTCCTTTTTCCTTCTCTTTTGAGTTGGTTTGGGATTTTTGATACTAGAAATGCTTCATTATTGTTTTCTTCCCAAAACTGAACTAATGGTCTGCAGAAAAAACATTCTTGAAATGTGCAGTTTGTTCACTTCAGTTCGCCCTTGGAAGAAAGCCTGGCCATTATTTTTTTTTAAATCCTGTTGCTGCAGTAGGTGTTTTTAGGAAGGCTAGTTGGTCTGCAGTATTTCCATACAGTAGGTGTTTTTAGGAAGGCTAGTTGCTCTGCAGTATTCCCATACTATTTTTAACTATGGAATCCCTTAAGGGCACCTTGCTATGATAGTGAATTTGCATATTGTTTGCCATGTCCACGTACTCCATTTCCTCCAGCTGGGCATGCAAAAACCAAAGCAATTGCTAGTTAGTGAGGGAAATATATGAAGTTTCATGCATTTGCTTTTTAATGTGCTGTGGTTCTACTTGTTATCAGCTTGATTCTGACTTTTATTTGTATTGATGTCATCAGGCAGGAGGTTCAAGGAGGAGAAATTTCCTTTCAGCTCTATCTCATGTATGATGTACACGTACATTACACAGGTGCAGGTCAGTGTGGGTCTGTAATTTGAGGTGCTAAAGTTTTTCTCTAAACTCCATTCAACTGTTAGTAGGCAGCAGCAATGGGTGCATTTTGGCCGAGTAGCACATTCAGTGAAAAACATCCCAAACCTCACTGTAGCCTCTATGAGCTGTTGGGGATATCCAGAGCAAGTAGGTATGGAGAGAAGCTGTTGTCTCCAAGGAAAATATCTACATTTGAGATGCTAGATGAATGTCTTCTTTAGCAAAGAGGTAATCTAAACACCCAGAGATGTGAAGATGGAGAGGAATTGCTTAGCTCGTGCAGAGCTGTAAATGCAAATGAAATGTATCTGGAAATGCAAGGGATTTAAGCTGTGGATTGACAGGAGGGTGAGGCATGCAGAGAATGGGATCTTGGATAATGTCTTAAGCAAGGGGCAGGGATCATCTGATTCTCCCAGCTAAAGGGGCTAAAGTTGCTTTTCCTGTCTGCGTGGGAATGGTCCTAATCTCTTGATCTAATGGCTCATTCTGAGCCTTATTATAGGAATGCTGAAAATGTGCCTGTTGAGTTTGTGGTACTGGTCTGGTGTGGGTTCCTTCAGAAGAAATCTTGGAACAGCAGCTGAATGAAGAGTGCAAAGGGCTTAGTCTGCTGGAGTTTCCAGTGCATGTGGTTGGAAAAAGCTTTTCTTGGAGCTGGGACAATCAGAATCATTTATTTCTAAAGGACTTCCTGTTATTATAACCTAGTTTTTAATACAAGTGAACACTGCCTTGGGCTAGTTAAGGGCTCAGTTTTGGAAGGCAACTACTGACCCAGGGCAGTTAGATTGATATGCTAAGATTAGTAGTGATTTTAGTGTTTCCAGTTCAAAACCTAGTATCTTAACAAAAAATAAAATTGTACCTGCTGTTGTTGCATTTGAAAGACAAAACAACCAACAAAACAATCTTTCTGCTTTTGCATCTTTTTTGTTTGAGGTAAACACCTTGCTTCCTGTTATGTCCTGTGCCTGCTTATAGAGGGCAGTTTTGGAGATATCAGTGCTCTTGTCCTGGTGCCACAAGGTGCTTTGTAAGCACACATGCATCCTGTGGTTTACATGAAGTATTAGCTAATTCTAATTCAAGGGTGTTCAGGCCTTTTGCAATGTGGAATTCAGCAGCTCAGGAAAGAGGAGTTGGTAGCACCAGCTGAGAGTGAATAAACCTGATGACTCTTAGAGAAGAGGGTTAGTCATGAGCTGGTAAATCAAAGGAACCTCACATGAGGATGAGGAGTACTAGAAGGAAATAGAATCCTCTCCCACAAGGGTTTGTGCATTCCACACCACACAGCAGTCTGTGGCAGGAGACTTTAAGGTCTCACCAAATCAGTGCTCTCAGTCATGATGTTTACACCACATGACAAAAGAAGTTGGAATTATGTTGCTTTCCCATTGAAATTTCTGCTCTGGCACGCTGTTCATCCTTGTGCCTTTTTGAACCACTTATGTGACTAACTCCACAGTATTTTCTCTGGTTCACACTTCACTTTCTGATATAAATGACCTGATGCTTCTTTCTAAGAACAACCTAGAAGAATACTGACCTCATGGAAATAGAGCTCTAGAAAACCATGCATGATTCCCAGGCAGAACTGGCACGTTAGAAAGTGTTAAACCTCAGAGGCCAAGTGTGTGCTGACCAGCAAAAGACCTGTGCTGAAGAGTCCAGTTCTGTGCAGAAATGCTAATACCTTCTCAAACAGTCCCAGTCATTTTGTGCAACAAATAGGCAGTGAAGCTGGGCCAGAGTCCAGTCACCAACTGTGTCGGGACACCTTCTGTTTAATTTCTCCTGATATGAGGGTCACACCAGCTGCAGTAGCAGAGCTAGAGAGGAGCAGAAGAATAGGTTCACTGCATTGATTTTGCTGTTTTCTTACTGATACAGCAGCCTGTAGTCTGAACCTGAGGTTCAGAAATCTTGAAGCAGAATCTAGAGCTGATTTGAGCTGGTTTACATAGCAGGTGGAGACCCTGGCAAGAGAATAAGCAGCTCGGTGTTTATCTGAGAGACACAAATCCCAGCTGTGGGCCATAATGGCCATTCCTTGCTACATGGTCAGCCCTTGGCCAGGTGATCCTGATGCTGCACCAGGGCTGTGAAATAAAGTGTGCTGGTGCTGGTGAGTGCTGAGGGTGCTGTGGTACTGGAGCTTACCCTGGGTTTCTCACATCCTTTAGTCCTTCCTCTAAACTTCCTTTTTTTCAGTTTAAAATCCCGGACTCCTTAGCACTAAGAATGTATCTCTGGGAGATTTACATGTCTCTTTTGAGATTGTAGAGTTCCTCTGATGAAGACTGGTTTGCCTGTGGTGACTTTTGGGAAATCTTTAATGTTTATCCTGGGCACCCAGAGGTGACACAGTAAAAATATATGAGTCCAGGCTGTGCTATAGTGCTGTCTCTTTATTAGAGCTGCTCTCATTTGCTTCCTAACAAATTTTAAAGTTTTTCTAGGTCTGACTTCTGATTGGGAGACTTCTCAAAACTACAGAAAGTTTCTTAAGAGATGTAGGAAAGGTTTTGTTTATACCCAAAGATACTCAATGTGTACATTGAGTTCTCATACTCAATATGTATGTTGAGTTCATTTCTAGCCTTCCTGGGCAAAAAAAAATACTAACAACCCTCCAAAACTCTGACTTCATTTTCCTGGAAATGCTGTTGGAAGAGGCAGTTGTGATCAGTTGTTTGAGGGTCAGGAAGCCTCAATACAGACTAATGAGCACTCAGATCTCCATTTCTCATCTTCAGGGACTCTGCTCTGACTGGTAGAAGAGACAGATTGGGCTTTTGCTCACTCTCTGCTTGGCTTCCCAGAGCATGAGGTTCCTGAGACCAGGGCAGAGGGACAGGATGTGACTCCATGCCAGTCCAGCAGCAGGCTGATCACTGATCTGAGCCTGGTTTGTGCAGTCTGCCCATGTCACTGCACAAAGGATGCATGTGGTGATGGAGGGGATGGTGCTGTACGTGAAGATGCCCAAATGCTGCAGGGTCCTGTATTGTCACACTGCCTTTCATGAGGCTGATGGACCACAGAAAATGCAGCACAGTGCTCAGAGGGATGTATTGTTGGAGCTGCTGTGGAGCCTTGAACAGATCCCACCTACACACTGTGTTATGTGTGTGGGCTGTGCCTATTTCTGCCTTTTTTTGGGTGCCCAGCTTGGCTTCGTTAATTGCAGAGATGGTGTGATAACCCAGGCAGGGCAAGGTCAGCACTGTTGTGCCTCTCCCTTTTGTGTAACTGGGACAGAGATTTTGGGAGCCCCATGTGGAACCTGCATTTCCCTGCTCAGCTTAGTAACACAAAAGCCTTGGAAGAGCCTGCTGCTATTCCTAAGCCAGACGTTATTTCAACATTTATAGACTGTTTCACTTCTGCCAAAACCACAGAGTGAAAACCATTCCTGCAGTAATGACAACATTTTTGCAGCTCTGTTTATTTTAGGTGGGTTTTGCAACACTTCTGGCATTTTTATTCTCTGAAATTTCTGAAAATTCATAGAGGAGCAGTATTTTTCATTGCTTTTAAGCTGAACTTTTAAGTGTATCTAGCAATAGAAAACTTTCCACTTGATGTTTTGAGAAGGGGGTCTGTATCAGTAAGCTATGTTTTCAGGAAGTGTAATTTAAAATCCTTCCCTAATGAAGGGGAAATGATCCAGGTCTGTGTCTATTACAACATGAAAAAAGCTCCACTGAAAGCACTAAATGTAAATGTAAGGTTACTAATTGGTAGTCAGCATCATGGTTTTGTACAAACCTTAGCAATGGCATCTTAGTTATTTCTAACCTCACCCACTCCAAGTAGGACATGACAGGAATGGTGAGAGAGGAGGCTGGAACAGTTTGCACAGAGGAAGAAGACTTTATAAAATATGATGTGCTTTGTAAATCCATCTTCCTCATCACATTAAAGAGATCGCTCTATATGAAACTCTTGCTGCTCAGGTGAGGAGAAGAGTACCAGTGAATATTAACTGTCTGAGGGAGAATGCTGGTTCAGACTCTCCCTTCCCTCCCCTGTCTCTGGATCAGAGTTGGCTTGTTTCTTATCAGCAGAGCAGGAGCCCTGTGAGCACACTGCTCCCTGGCCTGTAGGCACACGCAAAGAGGCTCAAAAACTGGTCCTCTGAAGCTCTGCTTAGTCTGAGTACTGGGGCAGGAGCTCTGTCTTTGGAAGAGCAAAGGGAAGCACAAAGGAATGATGGAAACAAAACAAAGCAAAAAACTTTTGTTTAACTGCCAAAGCTGTGTTAAAGTTTTTAAAGGGAAATTGGCATGACTGGCTCTGAAAATGACAGGTCACTTCTTTGTTTTGATGCGTGCAGACTTACCTGGAGAAAGGTGATATTGAAAATGTGGGGTTTGTATTTATGCATTTCACTTCTCCACTCTACCAAATGCCTGTATAAAATGGGCAGAGAGGAGGGAAGGATATGCACTAAGTAAAGATACTTAATGTTTAGTGATTCTGTCTGCCTTTTGGCTTTTTATGACACCAATATTCCTATTAGAAAATCTTTTTTTGCTCTATGGAAGATTCATGCAAACAAGCAAGAGGCCTGACCACAAGGGAAAGCCATTAAATTGACAAATCACCAGTTGTTGCTCAGCTCTGGAAGAGCTATGGACAACAAGAATACTGGGATCCATTTTGACAAAGGACATTTTTAGGTTCTTCTTCATAAAATCCTTAGAGTAATCCTCCTAAGCAGTGAGTTTTGGGATTCCCAAGTGAAGTGTAGAAATCCAAGCATGAAAGATGACATGACCTTAAGAGGTGACTCAAGGAAGAAAGGAGAATTAATAAAGTGGAGCTGCTAGAGTGATGGCTTTAATAAGCACTTTGCCAAGCATTTGACATGCAGAGAAGGAGAATATCTCACAATGTCTGGGATCAAAAGGTAATGTTTTATCTGAAATCTTTTGGGTAGATTTATGATAAGTTCTTTGGCAGTCTCCATGGTGCTCAAGTCACTGATGGAAAAAACATATGCCCTGGAGAAGGAGAATCATGGATTAGAAGAAGCACAGGAACAAATAATGCACAGTTAAGCTCTATCTAGTTACAGCTATGAACTGTGACCATGTCTTCAGAGGAGTATGTAAATTCCAGAGCAAGCGTAAGCAGGAAAAAACAGGGAATTCCATTTCAGGTTCTTCGTCCGTCACTGCTTGTTGGTCAGACAATATTCTTTGTTTGTCCTTGCTTTATCATAAGTGATGGAGCTGTTCCATGCTTTCACAGCACTGCCATTTGCTGCTGGTTTTAATGGTGACGACTAAAATCTCTTCAGTGTCTATGATGATAAGAATATCTGATGCTTTCAGACTCCTGACCTTTTGTTAGTAGTGTCATATAGTGGGTTTACCTTGGGACAAAGTTAACATCTTAGCTTTCTGTAGGATTTGGGAGTCTGGCAAGGGTGGAAGCTGCCTGCCCTGGGGACAGCTCCCAGTGTCTAGCTCCATCAGCACAACTGGTGAGATCCAGATTGAAAGTGTGTGGTTGGGATTTAATGTGTTTAGTAACAATTAAATAACATGCTTGAACTCTAGCAATGTTCAAAGGGTTGTAAGGAGATTTACCATGATTAACATAGATGTAGAAGGGTTATTTTTGTCCTGTTAAGTACTGGTGTTTCCCCATGTAAATATAACAGGGTTCCACACACGCTTTTTGCCGTTTCTAGTTTTTAACTCAGATTAAATTCCTTAGATCTAACACTAGACTGAATTCAGGTAGCTAGAAACAGTGACTGGCAATCTCTAGCTCTGCTCTGAAATAAATTTTTGGTCACTTTGTCCCAGAGGGGGATTTTGCAGCATACCTGTAGGTCTGGGAATAAATGGTATTATATAAAACAGCTACGAGGAGGCTCCCTAATCTACCTCCAATCCTGGGATTAGGGGAAACATCCGCTTTACTGCACAAGCAGTTTTGAATTAGAAATCCAACATTCTGCCACGCCTTGCTAGCCTGATGTACCATCCTTCTTTTCTAAACACTACTCACATTCTGTTCAGTCTCACCAGAACTAAATACTGAATACTAAACACTTGGGTGTTAAAGTGCTTTTTATCAGAACGTTTCTTACAGGTGAGCATTCTGAGGAGCAAACTGAAATTTTTCATTTGCTGTAGTGGCTGATGCTGTAAGATGATGCAACAAAACACTGGGTGCTGCTGTCTTGTAGCAGTTTCATGGTATCAGCTAAGCTTTTTGAAATGCTAAGTCTTTCAATTTCAGTTGTCAATCCCTAAGAGTTCAGTTCCAACACTTCCATTACACTTCATAGAGGATAAAATGCTGTAGAAAAACTGAAATGGGTAAGTTTTTTTGGTAACCTGTGAGATACATCACTGATGATGGTGTTCACTATGGGGTCAATTCTCCTAGGGTTTGCAGTGCAATAAGAAGTGTAGTGATTACTGTCATTGAAACACCAATGTTGCCTTGTCTGACAGACTTTTATAGCTCATTTTAAAAGAGCAGTAGCATCCAGATATTGTTCTGCTTTTCTACACGAGTTGACTTTGCTAGAGAGCTTCTAAAGCATTTTTTTCAGACTCACACTTGCTATCAAAACCTAGAGTTACCCAATGTGTAGGTATTTAGAGGTTATTACTGACTTCATAGGCTTCTCTAAGACTCTAGGGCATGGAGGTTTTTTACTCTAAATCTCTACTTTATTACATATTGTGACAAAAATCAGGGCTAGCAACTATATGTATGATTTATAACTCAAATATATATATGTGTGTGTGTGTATATTTATAGAAATATATATTGAGCTATTACCAATTCCTGGGAACAATCAATAGTATGGCAGCAACCAAATATGTGTATACTGTTACAGGCTACTGCAAACTTCTCACTAATGAAGCTTTCCAGTTTAATCACAGAAAATGTAATTATGATGGATTATTTATGTGCACATTTACAAATGTTTATATTACTACCAGTATCCAGCTTATTGGACAGATGTCAT
Source organism: Ammospiza nelsoni (assembly GCF_027579445.1). NCBI lineage: Eukaryota > Metazoa > Chordata > Aves > Passeriformes > Passerellidae > Ammospiza > Ammospiza nelsoni. The sequence continues at coordinate 15,925,264 of NC_080637.1, forward strand.
AATGGGCCAGACCTTCCCAGATGTTGGAGGAAACTGTCCTGGGTGAGGGTTCAAGATCTCTTAGAAAGTTTGTGTGAAGGGTTCATCCTGTTTAGGAAAGGAAAAGTCTGTGCAGTATGCAAAATTCTTGGAGAGAGAAGTTTTGTTTTGGATAAAAATTTAAGTCATATTAGACAGAAATAAGGAAGTGTAGGACATTACCACTTCAGCAGCCAATAGATGCTGTTAATTTCTATATTTCACCCAGAATAGCCAACACGTGATGTTTTCTGTTCTCTCATGCCAGTTATTTTTCTAGACTGGTTTCTTTTTCCTGCAGGTAATTGCCAATGGCAATTACCAAGTCTTACTTCCCCAGGATGCTTTCCCTGTTTTTGAGCTACTTTTCACCTTTTCAGATGATAAGTGGCTGTTGTGTTTCCTCGTTTTTGTGCTTCCCAATGGTATCTCAGGGTGTCTCAGGTTTCTGGGTACCAGGCTGTGCTTTTCAGAGAGGCCAGCTGCACTTCTCAGCAATACTTCTGGTTCCCAGGTCCAGTTCCCAGGCATAGCAGCATTTTCTCTGTCAGTATTTCAGCAGACACTTTATTCTTTTAGTAATTCCCCCCTCTAGCCAGGTCACCTTCATGGCTGCTCACTTCACCTGAGTGTCCAGCTGAGACATGCACTGAGCCCCCAGGAATATTTTGATGTTTCTTGCCCTGGATGAGATAGTGAGCCATGATGGATGTGCCTGGGAAGGAAATTATGGAAACTGATTAATCTGGAACCTTGAAGCTTCATGTTTGATGTTTTATCATTTTGTGTGTGCAGAGGGGAGAGGATGTTTGAATTTTGGCTGACTGAAGATGAAATCCAAGGAGCTCTCCATTCTCAGCATCATGGAGGGTATTCATCTATAAAACTCAGTGGATAGATACCATGGTGAAATATTCTTATGTATACTTCTCAGGGGTCTGTGACCTCTGCTCTTTGTAGCCAGCTTCCATCATTCTGCAGGAGGGCTCTTCAGGGACAGAGGAATTTGCTTTAAAAGTGCAGTTCAGCTTGGCCAAATGGTAGATTATTTCAGGGGACCGAGCAAGGAAGAACTTCCCCCCCTTCCCCTCTCTGTGGCTCCTGTTGCTTAGCAGACTCAGGAGTATTTAACTAACTGAACACGAAGGTTTTACAGTGCCAGACCACACTGCTGCCAAAGTAGCAACAAATACTGCTTTAAGGGCTTGATGAGGTGGATTTGAATTGCAGTCATGTATGAGAAAGTTAGGAAATGCTCTGAAATGTGAAGCTATGACAGTCCTTAAGGATTGGATGTTGTATTTTCTTTTGTTTGTTTTACAGGAGTTCTGCCTCTTTCACTGTGCACCCTTTAACTCTGCCTCTTTCCATAAAGAATATTTGGCACTGCTTGTCCTCTTTGGAGGACAAGAGATACAATTTCTGGAGGTTTTGTTTTGGTACAAGATGTAGCACAGTCAGAACAGCTGGAATTAAGGAAGCTGGAAAATCTGACTTTCAAGGACATTGAGGTTAATTTATAATGTGTGTGGTTTTTTTATGTACACAAAATGCATAGTCACTTCCTCTTTAATCAAACTAAAAATGCGTAATGAAGAATTTTTTTCCCTTTAATGGTCTTGAGAAGATAGTGTCTCTATCAAGCTTTGGAACTTTCTGTGATATCTTCATGATATTGCACAAGCTCCAGTGCATTTGAAGTGCAACAGATGTTTCCCCTCAGCTGTGTGCAGGCTCTTGTTCTGGAACAAGCCCTTGAAAGTTGGGTAAATTAATTACAAATTTAGTTTTCTTGTTGGATTTAAAATTCCTTGTGGATGCGTCATTAGCAACAGCCCCATGTAGAAGTCTGCCCTTATATCCATATCTGTCCATTTATTGACAGGAGAGACAATGCCTTCTGCAGCAGTGCCATTTCCATTTATTGACAGGGGAGACAATACCTTCTGCCCCAGTGACATTTCCGTTTATTGACAGGGGAGACAATACCTTCTGCCCCAGTGACATTTCCGTTTATTGACAGGAGAGACAATACCTTCTGCCCCAGTGACATTTCCATTTATTGACAGGAGAGACAATACCTTCTGCCCCAGTGACACTGCCCTGCCCCACCCTTGGGGGTTCTCAGTTTCAGTTCTGGGGGATAACGTGGTGGTTTCTGTGCTCCAGCTCTTCCTCCCAGGGTCACCATCTCTCAGTGGGAGATGGTAACAGCACTCCTTTCTTTTTGGTGGAGCTCAGTTGTTGCCTTACTGTGGAAGCCATAGTGTTGTCCCCTTGATTCATGTGTCTTCTTCCCATCTCTCCTAATTCTGTGCTCTGAGGCTCCTGCTCTGCTGCAGGACAATCAGCAGATGGAGAGGTTGGACACCCTGCACAGGGCTTGCTGCAGGGCATGGAGAGCGCATCAGTTCCTCTGGACATTTGCACTACGGCTTCAGACCCTCTCAAGAACCATGGTGGTTGGAGTCAGTGAGGCTCACATACCAAAATCCTCCGACTATGAAAGATTTAGAAGGCAGTATGTGAGAAGAAACAAAAGACATTGTGTAACAACCCTCTGGAGGGTATAAAATGGTGTTCCAGTCTTGTAAAACAATGTAAAAAGCCTGAACCCATTGTGCTTCTAATGGTAGTGGAAGTAGAAAGTAGTTTCTGTTCTAGTTTGGTGTAAACTTGAAAGACACCTGCTGTTCTGCTACTGATTGTTGTAATTGAGCTTAAAAATCATACCAGAGAAAAAGTGTAAAGTAAATTTTGGTTTAAAAAGAAAAAAGGAAAAAAAAAAAAGAGAGAGATTACCAATCTTATTTTGGCCATGTCTCATGTATGCCTAGCTGGGAAAAGCTGTCAGTAATAGTGACCCCATTTTAGCTCTAGAGTAAAATAAGGTCATGAGCAAGGACGCTGCCAGTGACAAAAAGCAAGGCTAATTAGCCACAAAATAGCCTTATACATACTTGATACTAACTTCTTGTGAAAAATGTTGTGAGAGTGTGTATGTGTTTGTATAAGTAAATATGTGAGTATATTTATATATATATAATTATTACATGGAAGTTAGTAGTTTTTACATTTTTCCAAAAACCTTGGAAAAGTGTAAAAATTTTGACTTAGTTTCTTGTTTCACAACCCTTTCTTACAATTATAAGGTGCTGAGGCTCATAGAGGCACCCTCTGACCTAGTGCCAGGAATTGATAGGCATGGGTTTATATGGCATCATATAACTTCTTTTGAGTTTATGGTTTTGTGTTTTTCCACCCACAGACATGAGGGAAGAAAACAGATACTTTTTTTGTTGTTGTTGTTATGATCACTGCATTTAGCAATCGGCAGCCTTTCCTGCTGATTATTTCTTTGGGGAATGAAGAGTAAGTCATGTTTAAGTAAAGATAGCTTGTACCAAGGGCTTATTTTGCATCTTGAAAAGAAAACTTTGGAGCTATTTTTCTCCTTGCTTAACAATTGTAATGAAACATTTTGTACCTGATACAGCTGTGTGCTTTTTATGAAGACTGTCTAGCCCTTGAATACTTGTTGTTTTTTTTTTTTTTTTTCTGGTGAATATATTTGGTATAGCACAGCTAAAAAAATCCCCCACACCGAATCTGTCATAATTAGATTTTAAAATTTTGTATAGAAATACTTCAGGGTAACTAAATCTTTATCTTCTTCTTCTTCTTCTTCTTTAATTAACAGAGGAGGAGCTCAGGAAGCTGAGAGAAGAAACAAACGCTGAAACATTAAGGCAGGAGCTAGAAAAGGAACGGCAGAGGAGATTAGAGCTAGAACAAAGAGTCAATGAAGTACTTAAAGCAAGGTAAGAGAAACATCTTCACTGTAGAGCTCAAAGCCACTTGAGATCTCTGTCTGTCTCTGGGAAGTGCTGGTAAAAACATATGTTTCCAGCCCAGGTGCTCTTAAAATAAATTACTGGTCACAGAGAGAGCCGCTGTCTAAGTTGTCCTGTAAAATGACATAATTGACATCCATGTACATGCAAGTTACTTGGCCATAAGTGCTGCTGTAGCTGTAGAAGTGCCATGACACACTCTAGTTGAGATATTTTTCATTTCACCTCTTCTGATGCTCTCCCTCTGGGATCTTGCCTACCTGGAGCCACTGAATGCCAGAGCCTTTGCCATGCCATTGCAAATGCTTATCCCTCTCAAAACCTGTGTCTTCTCCAGACTGCCCAATCCTTGTTACTCTTAATCTAGCAGCAGCAAGGATGTCCCAGCGCCACAGCAAAGCCCTAAAAGCATGTGAGTAACTGGAATTAGAGCTTTTCTGGCCACTGCAGTGACAGATGGAAACACTCCCCATGCTTCTAGGTCCTTTCAGGTCCTTTCATGCCCATTTCAAGGACATCCATTTTGATGATGCAAAGTATGACATTTGATGTAGTCTCTCCTTACTCTGCTTAGCTACACAGATCTTCAGACCACAGCAGCTGCTTGTGGCTGGTTGTTTAGACCCCTTGTATGTGTAGCTGCCTGTTGTACCTTGCCCAGCAGGAGCTGAGAGCAGGATCTCTGTCTCACCACACAGTGCTGTCACAGGACACAGTGCAGGCTGAGTTGGTGATCACGTGCTAAGCACTGACACTTACTTAGAGGTGACAAGCAAGAGCAGACAGGCAAAATGTTTTGCTTGGATATGCAATTTCCCAGTGCCATGCAAATTCTTCCCAGCCTCCCACTTCATTCTGTACTCAGGTGTAAAAATACCTTCCCTCTCAGGCCAGTCCACATCCACTGGCAGCAATGGAAGTGGGAGTTATTTATAGGAAACATGTGGGCCTGCTTTCTTTCTGTTCTTTGTCTGCCTCCTGCTCCCATGGAATCATAGAATTATTTAGTTTGGAAAAGACCTTTAGGACCATCAAGTCCAACCATTAACCCAGCACTGCTGGGGCCACCACTAAACCATGCAGTCCAGAGCCACATCTACATGTCTCTTAAATACCCCCAGGGATGGTGACTCAACCACATCCCTTGGTAGCCTGTTCCAGTGCTTGAGAACCCTTTTGGTGAAGGAATTTTTCCTAATACCAAGTCTAAAACTCCCTGGTGCAACTTGAGGTAATTTCTTCTTCTCCTATAGCCTGTTACCTGGGAGAAGAGGCTGACCCCCACCTAGCTACAATCTCCTTTCAGGCAGCTGTAGCCAGCAGTGAGATCTCCCCTGAGCCTCCTTTTCTCCTGGCTAAACAGCCCCTGTTCCCCCAGCCACTCATTGTAAGCATACACATACCCTTTATTTAAGGCTGTCAGAAGGTACATTGCTGTCTTTCACTTCAGTCTCTCTTGGCAGACTTGTTATCCATGAATTTATTTAACACTATTAATTGCTGGAGCTATCTTCTTCTGGAAACTGTGGAGACAATGCATTGCAGAAGTCCCCTCTTACATCTTAAAGAAGCATTTTATTTGCTTTCCTTTTTAACAGACTTTATAGTGGTTTCAAGAAGCACCCCGTAGTTACAAAATTGTAAGAAATGGTGAATTACTGTTCAGCATTCAGTTTATTTGCCATCTTAATGAGTCCTTTCTTCTCTTACATTGTCTCCAGACTAAAGAGTTCCAGCTTTTCCACAGTCTCTTTAAGAGTACTCCATCCCCTTCATCAATTCAGTTGCCATTCTTTAACTGTTTTAAGAGTTTGAACAGTATTCAGAGTGTTGGTGCACCAAGGCTTTAGATAAAAGATAGATTAGGCCTTCCCTCTATTCTCAGTACCTACTACAGTGGGATTTTTTCAGGTGATATTTCACAGTGGTGGTTTTCCAAAATCACTGGTTTTGTGCAGGGTTGGTCTATGTGAAGTCTTTGACCTGTGCTGCCAAGTCAGCTTAGAAGGGGCTCTCCAAGGTCCTTGTGAGGAGTCTGGTTCCCACCCAGCACCACAACTGTGCAGTGGGAAGGTGGCTCAAACTGCTCTCGTCTGGACTTTTTTTGAGTGACACTTTAAAGTTGCTCTTACAGCTGGGATGTGAGAGTGCATTTTTATTGCCTGTGCTGGTCTTGCTGTGTGTCTGGACTGGCACTGCCTGTTAGAGTGGACAGCTGAGGAGGAGAAGTTTGAGCTTGTTGTGTGCTGAGAGTATCAGCTGGCACAGTGACAGCTGTACAGAGCACTGAGCCTTGTTCCCTGCTCTTGGTAGGTGAAACTGATGCTTCAGGAAAGGATAATTTCTCACCTGTGACTTGCTGCCTTGAAGAAGTTGCTTGAAATGCAAATTCCATGTGCTTGTCTGTAGATCTGGCACAGCTTTGTCCCAAGGGCTGTGCCTGCACTCCAGGTCATGCACAGAGAAGGGGACAGGGATCTCCTCATGGCTGTGAGTCCTGGGGGAGGATGAGGAGCTCTCTTCTTCTTCACAGTGGTACTCATCATCCCACTCTGTTTCACAATAATAAGGCTGAGTCAGAGTCTTACCTGGCCCACTGCAGCTTATCAGCACAGGCTTTACAGAGAGAAGAGATGGACAGTCTTTGTTTATCAGTATTTGTGTCAACATCTGCACCTTGTTGGGTTGTGAACAGCAGCAAACCTCTAGCAGGAGTGAGATTGCTAAATTAAGGTAGGATGACATGGCTCCCTGAGTGCTATTTAGATACCCTAAGGATTGCATTAGTCCTGTCAGCTTGGGTATTGCACTTGGGGATTACATTCAGCCAATTATCCTCTCTACCGAAGTGCTTCTCTAACTGCTCTTACTACTATTTCAGCCTCTTTGTGGCAGGCAGGATGCATAAGGTGACAACAAAATAAGACTTTGAAATTTTTTTGGTTTCTACCCAGGAGGAGAACAATTTGTTTGTCCATAATTTTTGCTTAACTTGTGCTTATTTTGTGAAATTCTTCACTGCTTACTATATTTTGCATCTCATTGTGGACATTTAAAAATACTTTTATTAGGACTATAGGGGAAATGTTGGCTTACATAGTCAAATATGTAATAGCCCATATTTAATTGGAAATTAAATATGGGCTGATGGAAATTTAATTTGGTTAAGCAAAGTAATATTTATTAATAAATAAATATGGCCTGATGGAAATTTAATTTTATTAAGCAAAGTAACTGCCTCAAGTTCTGTCTGGTTATGTCAAATTCACCCTGCTTCTAAGATTATTGTTAGCAGTTTTAAAATAGAGATTCGTGTGTCCCCTGGTAGGGGAGGGAGCAGCTTTGTGGTACTTAGTTGAGGGCTGGGGTTTGCAGGTACTGTTCTTTCTGTTTGCAGAAGTAAACTGATGCTAATGAAAATCAAACTGTGCTGTGGTATAAGAAAGAAATTATTTTAAAAGTTGCAGTATTCGAAAGTATTTGTGAGGCAGATAATACATGTATCAATATAAAACATGATAAAAAAGTTTGGCAAGGAGAAAGCAAGTTCAAAATCTAATTTTTTTTTTTTCTAGTGAAGAACATGGGCTTCCTTTTTGAGGCCACAATTTTGCACAGGGAAGAGAGTAGAGTGGAAGAAGAGGACTTTTGGTGCTTTATTTTGTATTGGTGTTTATTGTTTGTGTATCTGATTATTCAGAAATACAGTGGCCTCAGCTGAAGTTTTCCACAGATACAGTTCAGAACATCCCAGCATTTGGTATGGCAGCTGAAGCTTATGACATGTGAGCAGAATGATGCATAAATAATCTGGAATAGTTTGTGTGAGCTGTAACTGACATATTTTGCAAATTGTGAGCTACAGTCATGCAGAAAAGAAAAATAACAAAGTTTTGCAACACCATTTAGCAGCAGCTTGTGACTTATGCAGCGCACCTTGTTATTAGTACCATTGTGAACTATTTTTACAAGGACCAAATAGACAATGCTTCTGCATAAATCACTATTCCTTCGTTGTAGATGAGAATAGCAAGGGCTTCTGAAATGTTTGGTGTGTTTAAATGGGAAGGAGATGGAAAACATGAAAATTATATCACTTGTTTTTTAACAGCTCTTCAGGGTAAGAAGCCATGCATACCTGAAAGGTATTTTTAAACTAGGCTCAGAAAATACCTGCTTAGTTGTGCATGTATGAGGTTGGAATGTGCTTTTGATGGAAGTACACACAAATTCAGGTTTGAGCATTAGGAAGAGTGTTAACAGCCTTGAGTGTCTTTTGCAACAGTGATTGAAAAACTGGTGATGGGTTGCTTGTGAACTTGGAGTTAGCCTGTGGGAATATGCTTTGAATATGTCTGAGAACATCATGGCAGGGACTGCACCTCTTGTGTCCAACAATTCTGGTCTGCATCCAGTTTTTTGGGGGAGGCTGTTGATTCACAGACATCTCAACTTGCAGCTGTATTCAGGGCCTCATATGCATGAACAAAAATGTTTATTTTAGGGAAATGGTCTTCAGTGTCAAGGTTCCCTTAACTTTTGTGTTATGCTTGCAGCTAAATAATTAAATAACACTTGGGTGCTGTTCTGTGGGGCAGCACTGAATGGACACTGCATCAGAGTGTGCTAGTTGCTTTTGAGAGGTACATGTGACCTGGTCATGCACAGCTCTAATATTCATTAATATTGATGCTTCCCTGACCTCAGTATATTAAAATAAACAAAAAAGACAGTTTGTGTTTGTCTCCTCCACTGTCTGCTCTTATCTGTTTCAAACAGCTGTGCTTTAAATGGCTGCAATCTCTAGTTGCATAAAGATGACCTAGCTTCATGTTGGGCATGTGTTGGTGTTACACCCTTTTTCTGGGTGGAAAGTGTGTCCAAGAGGAATTAATGCAGCTTGTTTTTGTAGGTTCAGGCTGCTGTTGGGAAGCCCACATAGGAACACACTGTTGTTCTGGGGACTGTTTATGTTTTTCAGTCCTCTAAATTATCTCTGGCATGAAGAGTGGTTCAGAAACCTGGAAAGATAATTTCTTCCCTCTGTCAGTGGTCTTGATGAACTGCATGGTTCAACATGACCTGATTTTACAATTGAACTTCCCAGTAGGTGTGCAAGCCCAAACAATGAATTCTGAGCTTCCTGTCACAGATCTGTCTGAAGTGGCTAATTATAACCTGATTCACAGGTGCAGTAATGAGCTGTCATTAACCTGATGACTGCAAAGGTCAGGTTCTTCATGGGGAAGAAGTAACAGGCAGATGGCAAGTAAGACATTGCCTGAGAATTGAAACAAAGCACCAAGAAGGGCCAAAGCCAACTGTCATGTGCTCCTGATGGAGCCCAGTAAGGCTGCTGTACAGAGCTACTTATTGGTGAGATTTTCTTGATTTTTTTGCCCAAGAAACATGGGGAGTAATGATGCTGTGCTGCTTTTGAAAGTACATCCCAGCATGCCAAAGGAAGACCCAGCCTGAAGACTCTGACAGCTGACAGTGCTGGGATCTCATCTTGGCTCTGTCCCGGGAGTTCTGGTGTGACACCACCCCAGCCAGTGCCTCCACACAGCTGGAATGGCTTGTTAATGACCATCTCCTTTCCACCTAAATGTGGCTTCAGCTCCAGTGAAACACAGCCCAAATGACAGATTTCAGCTGAAACCCTCAATATGTGGTGTAACCATCTGATGTGTGGCTGGTGGAGGAAAACAAGATACCACTGCATAAGAGTTGGTGCAAATTTGATCATGTTTATTTCTGTCTGTCTTTTGAGAGCTGGTAATGGAGGAGATGCAAGGGTATGGGAGAAGAAGCAAGGATAGGAGGAGTTTTTAGATGAGGAACCTGTGACTTATATAGAAACTGGGGTAAAATGGCACAGGAACCAAAGTTAAAGTTTAGCTAAAGAAAATAAACTGATGACATTTCAGGTGACTTTCAAAAGTCTTTCTGCTGCAAATACAGAAGCCATGGGGAAAAGTCCTGATGAATCATGAAAGCAAGTGTCTTTCAAAGCAAAAATCATTGATTTTAGCTCATTAACACCAATAAATGTTGAACTGTAATTCATAAATCAGTAAACTACTTCTAAATGTTCCTTTTAGAAATTAACAAGGACGTGGAAAACTCATTAAGGATTGGGAATGCTTAGGAAGGATTAACAAGTTCTGCAGTTTCTCCATCATGTTCATTGATGTATGGTCATGTTGAGCAGCACACAGCAGTAATGACCTTTTCCATGTGCAGGCAATAGTGACATCTTTTCCTAACATCCTTTCTAGAGGAACAGCAGGAGAGAGGATTGTGTGTCCATCTGTATTGCTGCAATCTGCCCAGTGCAGTGGGATCCCTCCTCTTGCTCTTCATTTCCTGACCATGTTTCACTTGTTTCTCTTTCTGAGGAGCAAAAGATGAAAGGAACATTTGAAAATGCTTACATTGCCTGATAAATGAGTGATCATGAAATTGCACAACTGACACTTTTATTTCAAGAAGTAATCTTTCCAATCATACAACTCCCTGTCAAAGCTTGCTGTGGCTGGTGTTATGTTGTCAAAGCTCTTGCTTCCATAGAAAAATCTTTTTCTGTATGATATCTGCATGGATGAATGAAGACTTTGGGACTGAAGCCTGAAGTATTCTCAGCACAGGTTGGCAGTTGGAGGCTGTGTACAAATGTAACTTGAAGCCTTGCACATGTACAGAATGCCAAAAGCATTTGTGTTTTAAAAAATCTGTTCACTTTTAATGGATGAGAATATTCTTGAGTCATTTTGAAAGGTGAGACCAATGATGCCAGCTTCTTGACATATATTTTTAGAACATTTTTGTTGCAGTTTTTCGGGCTATTTTGATTTCTCAAGTTATTTTTCAAATTGGTTGTGATCTGTGTATTTTGAGAGTTTACAGCATAACATTTTAAATCATTCCTAACACCCGTTCCTCTTGTGAAGTTGTTTGACCCTAGTAGCAGTGGCAGGATTCAAGATTTGTGTCTTAAATTGTGGTTTTGTTCTGCTGCTGTGGTTATCAACTTGTGATATAGAATCCCTTTTAATTTATTGCTGTGGGAAGAGTCGTGGCTCTGAAGAATTTTCCTGGCAGGCATTGCAATGCATATACCACACAAAGGCATAAATAATGCAAGAAATTTAATACTACGTTGTTGAGCAGTTGTAAGGTGAATTGGAGCTGTTGGTGACAGCAATGGCTAAACCCCACCTCATAGTGAGTGGCATTGCCCAGGATCTGAAGTGCAGTGAATATTTTGAGTCTTGTGAAAGGGTGTAAGCTGGGTTTTCATGATTGTAAAATCTCAGCTATGGAAACCGTGGAGATTCTGGTGTTTCTTTTACCTAAAAGGGAATAAATTCTCCCTCTGTAACATTTCACATTGTTTCTGTTTTCTTTGTAGGGCAGAAGAGGTGCCTGCAGCTCAGCAACCTGCAAAGCCACAGGCACAGGCCAATGGAACAGGTGAGCTTGGTCAGATCTCTAACAGCACTTTAGTTCAGTTGGATTTTTTTTTAAGATCCTTAGAAAATCAAATCTTGCTTCTGAAGAAGCTTTTTATAAATGACAATTCAAGCAACTTCTCTCTCTGTACGTGATTCAGCATTTACTTTTTGTAGTTGACTTAGCATACATGAGCAAGGAATTTATTGTGTATTGTAAAGCCTTTAGATATGTAATGAAAGCTATTGGCTCACTTCACCATTCTGGCATGCCTTGCTGATCCTTGACTTAGCAGAAAACAGGTGTAACACATAGAAAAAATGTTCTGTTTTGTTCTCAATTGCAGAAGGTCTGTTATGCCACTAATCATATTACTGCTTCCTTTATCTAAAAGAAGAGACATTCTAGTGAAGGAGTAAGATAAGAGTTATTAATTTGTTGGACACCTACACTGCCATATACGTTTCTCAAGCTGATGCTAATTATGAATTCAATAATGTACTACTGATGTCTGAAACAACTAAGGCAAAGTCTAATTCTTAATCTTTCAGTACACTTTTACTTCCCTTCCTACAGCTTGTGATTGAGATTTAGGCTTTTAAATCTGTGGACTAAATCTGAAATTTCCCCTCCTGTACTTCCATAGTGTCAGTGCTTTTTGTTATGAGAGCTACAACCTGACATTTTTTCCCCTCTTGTCAAAATCTCTTTCTCAGTATTTTCTGAAGTATTAGCATGTGGGAAGCTACTTCATATTTTTATTCTCAAATAGAAGGGTTGTCCCAGCTGTAAACAGTCACTAGATTCCTTGTTTTTCTATATTTCATTGTCAATCATTAATAAATGGTTTGATTCTATTTTCTGAGCACCAGTGGCTTTTTCTCATGAGCTTAAATGCATCTTTTTGGCTGTTGCAATTGACTGATGAATCTCCCATGTCTCTGTTTAATCATACATTAATTTAATGGAATTCTGTACTAAATTTGGTCATGGAGTAATTATGACCAGTATCCTCTTGGTGACATTGCTGTATTGAGCTGTGTTTCCAAATAGTCTGTCTGTTCCTTCTAGACCACAATTTTGTGTGTTACAGGGGATTGTTTTGTTCTCACTTGCAGTGCCTTAAGGCTTTTAGCCTGATTTTATTACCATGTACCCCTTTATTATGTTATTTTTCCACTGAAACTGACGTACAGAAAGTGTGCATCACTTCATTATTTTGTTGTGTAAGACTTCCCAGGTAGTATTATGACTGAATATTCCATATATAGAAAGTGGTATATGCAGCATAATTTCTGAAGGCTGACTTTAGAAAAAAAGAAACTCTGTGGGTTTTTTGTATTGCTCTATAAAGACACACACACACAATCTTTGTGAACTATCAGTGGTTGGAAAGTGGAAGTAAAAATGACTCTAGCAGAATCTTGCTTATGTTTCCACCTCCCTTTCCTGTCAGATCCCTGTGGCTGCAGGGTGTTCTCCAGCTCTCTGCTCAGGAGTGATTTGCTTTGCACTTGCTTTTCTCAAGGTGACCCTTCAGCACAACAGGGAGCACTGAGATTTACATCAGTCTTTCATTTACAGAAGTCTCTTAACCAGAAAATGTTTTTACTGTGTTTGCTAAAAATTACTGTTTGTTAGGATGTTTTACTCTTTGTACTTTGGGTGATAAGATGCTTCCATGTACTGTCCTAAGAGCAATACAGGAATCACTTTTAGTTTTATTTTACCAATTTAATGCAGTTGGGTTCCTGTGCAGTGGCACAAGTAAATTGCAAGTTTCCACAAAGAGTGTTGGTGAAGGATGGGGCAGCTGAGCAAAGTGTGCTTCCCAACAAACACTGTGTGTGGGAATGGGCTGGCATTGGATAAAGGTGTCTTCTAGCACTATCCTGATACTTAGTGCTTCTTTTTTATAGATAAGAGCTCTCACACAGTCTCCTCAAGACTCCATAAGTGGTTTTGTGATAAATTTGGGGAGTATATTGAGGACTTCAGATTTCAGCCAGAAGAGAATACAGTGGAAACAGAAGAGCCACTTAGTGCTAGAAGGTAAATCCCTAATGTCATTTTGAGAAATTCTTGATGCCTTTACAAGTTACTTTTCTTCTCACTTCTTTTTTCTTTTTAACCAGCCTTTTGTATGGTTTCAGCAATTGTTTCAATAACAAATGATAACACCAAAAGTACAGAATTACGTCAAAAGTTTTTTGACTACTTTGGACAAAACATGATATTTTAAGTTTATCTGCTGTGTGAATTAAAATAAGATTTGTATTATTTACCAGGTTTTGTCATATGCCTCCCAGAAACAGTGAACAAAGGCTTAGTTAGGCTGGAGGGCTTTTGAACTTCAGTTTTCAGTCTGATGCAAGGTAGACTGTATTAGTAGAAACACATTTTGTAACAAGAAATAATAAAGAATAGGCAAGAATAAACGCCAGAATAAAGGCTTATAGTTTAGAAGTATGAAGAGTATTTCAAGGATCAAATGTACACAAGTGTTCACTAGTTGTCTCTTTAACAAATTGCTTTTATCTATTATTTTTCAGGTTGACTGAAAATATGAGAAGATTAAGTAAGTGCTTAGCAGTATTTTATTTGTTGTGTTTATTCTGGTTTCATCTGGGAGAATACTTTTGATTTGTTGTCAGTGGTGTACATGCATTGCCTTCAGAATACCTTTTAAAAAATAGTATTAAAGTCAAATTTTGGGTGGTTCCTAACTTCCACCACGTTAGCCACAAAATCTAGATTCCTATTGTCCAGGGAGGCTGACTCAGAGCTCTCCAGAGTGTTGTTGTCACCAGTGATTTCCAGTCTTTCAAGTCTTAATCTTCTTTATGGGCTTGGTGTAGGCAGCTGCAGCAGAGCAGTGGAAGCAGCACTTGAGTCCATGAGCTCTTCCAGTGCCTTGGGTGTGCCCATCCACTTCTTCATCTGCTGCTTGGGTTGTGCTGCTGATGCTTAAGGAAATGCAGTGCTAGTTGCTTAATTACTTCACATAGGAAGTGTGTTTGGGATTGCTCAGTCTTAAGCCAAACAAACTGGGACAGCAAGTCAGAGGCTCTCTTGAAGAAAGGCTTGGAAAGTTGTGAGTTCTACTGCAAGAGTGAGAGCTTCTGAGGCTCTCTGTGCAGGAGGTATCATCATTCTTCTCACGAAAGCCAAAACTGGTGTGGTCCAACAGGCACCTTGGTGGCCTTGCAGCAGCCCTCTCCTGTTTCCTTGTGTTCCCTAGCTGGTTTGCCAAGTAGTGAAAAGGATTAGAGGGTTTTAGGGAGCAGAGGAAGAGCTGCCCTTGCTCTTGCTGGCTGGGTGTGCCTGTGTGTGGCCTCTCCCACACAGGGCAGTCTCCCGTGCAGTGACAGCCAGAGCAGAGTCTGCAGGGTGGCACACTGGCTTCAGGGAGTCATCTGCTGGGTTGCCTGGCTTAGGAAGGGTGAGCAGCAAAGTGCTAGCCATGGGTAGAGTCCTGCAGAGACACAGCCAGGAGATCCAGCCTGGCTTTAATCTAGCTGGTGGAGCAGCAGCAGGGGAGGGAAGGGCTCTGGGTGTTGTCTGCCTGGGCTGCAGTAAAGCCTTTGGTGCTGTTTCCCACAGCATTCCCTGAAGGAAGTGGCTGATCATGGCTTGGACAGGTGTACACTTTGCTGGGTAGAAAGCTGGCTGATGGGCAAGCCCAGAGTGGTGGGGATGGAGCTACACCCACCTGGTCACAAGTGGTGCTCCCCAGGGCTCAGTACTGGGGTCTGTCCTGTTCAGTGTCTTTATCAATGACCTGGCCAGCAGCATGGAGTGCTCCCTGTCAGTTTGCAATGACACCAACCTGGACAGGAGTGGTGGGTGGGAAGGCTCTGCAGAGAAAATCATTTAGAGGCATGGTTGAGTGGTGGATTTGGCAGTGCTGGGTTAATGGTCAAATACAGTGATGACCATAAAGGTCTTCTCCCACCTAAATGATTCTGTGATTCTGGGTTGTTCCTTGGTGGCTTGTAACTCAGTCAGGTTAATGTAGATTGTTTTGCAGTGAGACAAACTGACCTTTACAATGGTCTTTGGGGTGGTGTGACCATGGCTGAGAACAAGCTGCTTTTAGCATCAGGGTACCCTTATAAATGATGTTGATTTTTTTTCCTTTGTTTATACTTAAGAGTTGAGATGTAATATTTGTCTTGGATAACACTTCATTTTTTGGAAATGCATTCTTTATTTGTTCAGTTACATTGGTGGGTTTAATTTTTTTTTCATTTGGATAAGCCTTTTTATCATTACACGTCATGAATATTCCTGTAGTTTTCTAATTTGATTGTTTGTCATTTAAAAGTGATTTAACCACTCCCAGCTAATTCTAATACTGCGTTTTTTCTCAACTTCCATTTAGAGAGAGGTGCCAAACCTGTTACAAATTTTTTGAAGAATCTTTCTGCCTTATTAGACTGGTATTCTATCTACACTTCTGCTATTGCCTTTATTGTAAGTTATCCTACTCTTCCAGGAGTAGTAAGAACTTGAAAAAATACATTATTTGCTGAAATTCTTTGAAACTGCCATATCTGAGTAGGGGTTGTGCTACAGTTCAAGTCAAATCAAAAATGTAATTTCATTTGACACAAAATAACAGTAGTGGTCAGTTTGTTATATATAAAACCATTAAATTGTGTTTTCCTGGGTCTCCTGTAGCATAGTTTTGTAATTGCTAAAATAACTTAGAACTGTCTGGGTGTTGTTCATGCCTTTCTTGTTTCCAGTCTCCCAGACCTGGTAATTCAATGATTACTTCAGCCTCTGCAAAGTTTCTTTTTGTCTAGGGCTGAAATGCTGATAGTGGTTACATTTGGTGAGAAGCTATTGTCCCCATCAGGGCTCTTTGCCATTTGATAGGATCATACTGAGGAAAGGCAAAATGCCTTCATTTCATTAAGAATCAATGTGCAAACATCAGGTCTGTGAGCTAAGTTCAAGCATTTCTCTGCTATCTTAATGAGGTTTGGATGCTGCAAAGAAACATAAGTATCTAGTGGAGTTTGGATTTGTTTTCCTTCTTCCTATTGTTAATGAAATGATCTAAATTCTTTTTGTCATAGTGTATATGAAATTAATTTCTGTCAAAGGAATTGGCAATAGCTGTGTGGTGAAAATATCACACACCTTTTTGTTAAATAGTAACTCCCTGTAAGTTATGGACCTTCTGCTATTTTGTATGGCACAGCTGAATGAATATTGAGGAGGAGACTTCCCTCCCAGTGCCCTCTGTCTGTCCCTTCTCCATATCTGCTGGTTTTTCTCTTGCCTCACCTGGTAAGCCCATATTTCAGATAAAAACTGAAAGAAGAAACTTGAGCTGTTTTTTTTTTTTTTTTTTTTTTTTTTGAAAGCTCTGGTACCTGGGAGCCAGAGACAGGTTTCACTTTATGGTTATCAGTAAAAACCCTAGGGTCTCTCCAGAGACTGTACTCTGTGTTTTCAGAAGCTGGGTACAGAATACCTTTTGAAGCTTTTTGTAGTTGTACTTTTTACATAAAATAAAACCTGTTTTCCTGCAATCTTTTTCATCTTGGTAAAAATTCTTGATTTAATGGACCTGAAATAATAGAGTGAGAGTTTATCCTGTTGCCCAGTATGGGGCTAGTTGCTGTAACTCCACTTCTGTACCATGGCTGGCCATATCATGGTCATGTAGCAGATTCACAGACTTGAGGGTTTACCTTTTTTTTTTTTTTTTTTTTTTTTTTTTTCCCTGCTAGCCCGTCAAGTAATTGTAGTGTTGAAAATACTCAGAGGCAGCTGAGAACTAGTGAAGTGTCATCTCTGGAGATCTGGTTCATTCTTAGTTTTGGTTTTGCATTCCTTAGTGTGGGGCCATTGTCAATCACAGAGTGGCTAAAATGTATTAATTTTTTTTATATGAATTGCATGGTTCTGAGCCCAAGAGCACAGTGGGAAGTGGTATTTCATGTAACTCACTGTACCCCAGTTTGTAATCCACATCTCTCTTTGTTTTTTCTTCTTAATCTGCAGATTTACATCAATGCTGTATGGCATGGCTGGGCCATTCCTATGTTCTTATTTTTAGCAATTTTGAGGTTATCCCTAAATTACCTCATAGCCAGGTATTTGCATAAATACTAGCTTACTCTCTTAAGCAATGCTTTGTTTGAAAGATGTTTTATTATCCTTGCACTGAGTTATAAATTGCTACCTTTTCTTACATTTAACACAGGGAAATTCAAACCCAAATACCCTAAGGGTCATTGCTCAGTTTCTATAATCTTTTACTATTATTGGGAATTATCTTTGTATCCTGTGGCTTGGATTATCATAAACAATGTTGCATGCTCTCAGAGAAATCCCTCAGCACACTGAAATTCTAATATTTCTAATTCTGTGATGTTTAGAGTACTTGAAGAACATCACCTTCAATACTGAAGCTTGCTGGTTTTCCCAGCAGAGAATGTTCACCTAGGCCTAAAATGGCAGTTTTGCCTTTTTCCATAGCTCTTGAAATACTTTATCCAAAGTATCTTCCAGTTGTAAAGTCAATCTCTTCTAAAAATTAAGTCTGGGTGTTTGTTTTTTTTAAATGCGCCTTAAAATGATGTAGATTACCTTAATGTTCATGTTGTAAACTACTTTTCTGACTTCTTAATTGATATTTTGTTTGACATTGTATTCCCTGGAAATTGCTGGTAGCAAATAGGCTTCTTTACAAGTTGATGTAATTTTCTTTGCATGAGAAAATAAGAGAAAATATTCCTAATCCTTTACTCCATGCACACCATTAAGTTTTGTTGTAAAACCCACAAGTAGTGATTCTGTTTAGTATCTACTTAGCTAATATTTTTAAAGCTGGCTGTTGTTGGCCACTTGTGCTTCTGTTATATTGTGGGTTCTTTGTTAATTTGGGGATTATATTGTTTGCTTTTAAGCCGTAAATGCTTATTGCAGAAAACTGCTTTTTAACCTTTTACAAACAAGCCGTGTTGATGGATGGAGTTCTTGCTCTCTAACTATTTCCATCATTCCTAGGGGTTGGAGGATACAGTGGAGCATTGTGCCTGAAGTTTCTGAACAGATGGTAGGTCTTTGATCAACTTCACCTGTATGCCTGTAGAAAAAATTGCACCTTTAAACCATTCTCTGTGTTTGTGTGGGTAGCTGAAAAGGAAGGAAGAGCAAGCTGCAAGTGAAGACACTACATTTTTTTTCTTTCTCTTGTAATTTAAAAGTCTTTAGTAACAGCACTCTTGGGTTCACATGCTTCACCCTAAAATATTCCAAACTTAAAACACATTTCTGAAATTAATTTTAATTTGTCAGCTTGGGCCAAATTAGGTCCTGTGGGGTCTTCAAGAAGTCTTGCATTCTGTTTTCTTTAAGAACATTAAGTCCATCTATTAACTCAGCATTGCCAGCCCTGTCACTGGGTCTGGGTACACGTCCCTGAGTGACAGATCTAAGTGTCACTGTAATACTTCCAGGGATAGTGATTCCACTTCCCTGGGCAGCCTGTTTCAAGGCTTGGCAACCCTTCTAATAAACAAATTTTTCTGAATAGCCAATCTACATCTCCCTTAGCAAAGTTTGAGGCCATTTCCTCTTGGTCTGTCACTTGTTACCTGGCAGTGAAGACTGACCCCACACCTCATTACAACCTCCATTTAGATAGTTGTAGATAAGAATAAAGTCTCCCTTGAGCCTCCCAAAGCATTGAAAACTAACAATAACCAGCACTGAAAGACATAAAAAATGGCTCTGAAACAAGGGAGGAAAATGGTAAATGTAGAGACGATTAAAAGTGAGATGAGTATTGCTGAGAATGTTGAGGACTCACCTTGTTCTGTAAAAATACCTTTTATCTGAGCTGCAAATCAATTGTCTCTTTCTTGGATTGTCTCTTTCTTGCTTAAGGAGCCCCCAAAAGAGGACCTGACTGTGTCTGAGAAGTTCCAGCTTGTTCTGGATGTGGCTCAGAAGGCTCAGGTACTGTGCTGCTCTCTGGCTGCCTCCTTGGGAACAAGGGGGTTCATGCTCCAGGTGGTCAAAGGAGGTTGTTAGGCAGCATGTGAAAACCAATGCCTAAAGAGGAAATACTTCTCCTGCAAAGGGAACTTTACCTGTGAGCAGTGGAGATCTCAGTAAGATTCCTGGAGTTTCTGAAATGGCTTGATGCTCTAGAGGATGGGTTGTGGTTCCCTGACTGCAGCTCTGAGCAAGCTCTGGAGGGGAACAGAAGCAACTTCTCACAGTTTTGTACCTTATGTATCATAGAAGCTTCTGATAATGTAGATTGGGTGGTGAATCTTCAAAATGTACTGGAGTGTGGATCCATATCACAAATCTGCTAGTCATAAAACTGGTGTAGGAGACTCTGTTCCTTTAATATTTAGCTGAAGGCTGTGATCTGTTTGGCTGTGTTAATTCAGCAGTTTGCACTTCATCTCTAAAACAGCATGTTTTAAAAAGCTCCACCCTCTCCAAGCCTTGAAATCTGCTGGTGAGGCTGAAGGAAGGTTTTCTCCCAGCCCCCGGAGCTGGCTGAGGTGGCAGCTGAGTGGCTGCAGCATGCAGCTGAGCTGCAGCCTTGTGCCCTGCTTGGTGCTGTGCTGCTGTCAGAAGGGATTGAACCTTCCCTGCTGACTGTGGCTGCTCAGCTCCTCCCTCCTGCTGGGGTGGTGCCTGTGTTCATATGAGCAACTTCGGAAATTTATTGGGAAGGTGAAATTTTCAGGTGCTCTGACTGTAAGGATTGGTCAGAGAGTATGGCCTGAGTCCTGAGCAGGGGTCAGTTGCCTCCCCATTTGTTGGAATTAGTTGAAATCTGCTGTCTCCAATGGTTTATTATAAAAACTGATAATGGTCTGTTTCCAAGAAGCTAATAGTCCTTTTGATGAATTCATTTTTACCACTTCCTGACATTTCAGTACTCAGACTGTCTGAAGAGACCTTCAGTTTTGTTACCTACTAACAGAAGCTCTTTACTCTTAGATTGACAGCTTAATTTAAAATATTTGCAATAATGTAAGTGCTTTCCAGTCATGACAGTGGGATCAAATAGTTTCTTCACTTGTAAGGATCAAACAAAAGTTACAGAACTAGGTTAAACGAGATGGAAGTCATCATGTCTTGCTATTCTGTTCTGTATTTACTAAGTTGTGAAGTACATAAATGGCTAAAAATTAGTTTTTAAAAAGTCACTTCTGGGAATTGCTTACCAACACAGTCAGAAAGCTATTTGTTTTCATTATGTGGACAAAAAACCCCAAAACAATGCAGGACTTAGTTTTAATTTTCTTGCTTCTTGTGCAGAACCTTTTTGGCAAGATGGCAGACATACTGGAGAAATTTAAAAAGTAAGTTATCTGATGTGAGATTTTCTTCCCATTTAAAACAAGACTTGACCAATATCTGTAACACTGGTAATAAAATTTTTCTTCTTTTTTGTTTTCAGCTTGTTCATGTGGGTCCAGCCAGAAATAACACAGAAGCTCTACATTGCTCTATGGGCAGCTTTTATTGCATCCTGCTTTTTGCCCTACAGGATTCTTGGGCTTGCATTGGGTAAACACAATAAATAATTCACCTCTTACGGTCCAGACTTAATGGTTAAAGCTTACATGATCTTTAGAGGGAGAATTTTAGAGTTTAAGAGAGAAAACCTGCATTAATAAATCATGCAGTGTTCTAAAGTATTTTCATTGTGCTTGGCATCATTTGTCATGACCATTTTAAAAACCATCTCAGTGTATAATAGGAAAAGACTGGATAATGCTTTTGCTTCTTGAAGAGGAGAAGTCTATGATGAGCTGTCAGCTCCAAGGCTTCTGGAAAATCCTGTATGTTGAGGGTTTTTTGCTTCTTCATCCTCGTAGATGAAATACGTGGCATGGCACAGGAGGCATGAAAGTGACAATGTAGGAAAAAAATTAAAGTATTAGTGGGATTACTGGTAAAACTTGGAGGATGGGCTGACAAAATGAACAGACTACAGTGGGTCTGTTACAGATACTCAGTCTCAGCTGGGAATGGAGAAAAGGGTTCTCACTACACCATGAGACTCCTTGCTATGGTATGAAGCCCTGTACTGTGAACTAAGAATTCTAATTTTTTCTCATTAAACTAATGATGTAATCAAATTAGTATTACATTTAGTTAGCTTGAACATAAATGTAGGTTTGCTTGACACAGCAATTAAATTTAGATGCATGAAGAATAATTGTTTGACTCTTAGGAGATCTGAACTGCACTCAGTAAAGTTTTGAGAGAGTATTTTAAGCCCAGATTGAATGGCAGAATGCAAGGAAATAACTTGTAAAAGATAAGAGTTGGGACTGGAAGATAGAGGTTTATGTAGTACATGAGAGCCCTCTGTTGCCATTAAAATTCTTGCAGGAGCTGCATAGTTGAATGCTCTGGTGTGTTTTTTGTTTTGGTAGTATATACTGTTTTCAGAATGCTTCTGGTAATAAGGAACATAAGTTTGAATTATTCAAATGTTCTTCTGCATAATAGTAGCTATGTAAATTTTTTAAGGAACTGGGGATGGGAAGGAAAGAAAAATAATTTTCTGGTGTTGCAAGAAGAATAACAAAATAGTAAACCGAGGAGAATGGTTTTAACACTGTGACTAAATATACAGAATTCTGTTTCATTTGTGAACTTTTGAAAATAGGATCAAAACAGTGATGTTCTTAATGCCTCTTCAGCATTCAACTGAAGTGACCTTTTTTTCAGGACTCTATGCTGGAGTCAAGTTTTTCCTTATTGATTTTATCTTCAAACGATGCCCCAGACTAAGAGATAAGTATGACACTCCTTATATCATCTGGATAAGCCTCCTGACAGATCCTCAGCTCAAAGAAAGATCTAATGCTACAGTGTCGAGACGGGTAAGGACAATGAATCTTTTTGTCCCTGTGTTCTCAGCCTCTGAAAATCAGATCCCTTTCTCCCTTTTCCTTTTCTCCAGTGACTAGAGCGCATTAAAGAGAAGATTAATTAAATCCTTACAATCAATGTTAGTTGATTGTAATATCCGTTTTTTTTTTTTATTATTTTCAAGATGTACAGTTTTTCTATGAATTCTGTTTCTTGTATGAAAGGAATCAATTATCAAAGATGTGTATGTATGTATAGAGATACTGTGAATCATGAAGCTGAACACGCAAATAGAACACCATCCATATTCATACCAATTTTTTTTATCTACATTCTGTGTAATACTGTTGTCAAATACAGTATTTTTGTATCCACTTTCTCTATTCTTAGACATCCCTTTTCAGTGGAAATTTGCATACTTAAAATGAAGTACAGTTAAAAAATAGATAAAGGCTTGAGTATAATATGCAATATTATAGTATATTGGCTTTCTAATGGGATAATTACTTACAAAGGTAGTAATGTAGTTTGCTACCTTTTTAAAAGTATATTAGCTTTCTAATTTAGAAATTAGTTTTTATTATTTTATAGTAATATAGTAGTGTATTTATTTATAGTTTTAAATTATTAGTTTACTACCTTTGTAAGTATAATCACTTATAGAGGTATTAAGGTAGTTTACTACCTTTTTTACAGTATATTAGCTTTCTAATGGGATAATCACTTACAAAGGTAGTAAGGTAGTTTACATATGAGACATGATGTCTCATGGTTATTTGTATTAGGTGACCTTTTAGCATAGTGGTGACAAATGACTTCATGTCATACTCCAGAAGTACATTTTCTTTTTTTAAAAATGTCATAATTAAATCACTAAGTATAGTGCTTTGTGCATCTTGGTAAATTCTTTTGGGGCCTGATGTGGTAACTGAGTCAGGGTTTTCCATATCCCTGGATTTGTCAATGTTTGTTAGTTTAAAAATTAAAATAGTTGTATTAAACCTTGAGTCTAATGCCATTTTAGCATTTGCTTAATGCTTCTTAGCACAGTATCTAATTGCATTCATGGAGTTTCTGAGTACTGTCTGAAATGCACAGTACTAAGCAGTAATTCAGCCTGGGTGTACAACTGGAAAGTAAAAGGAATAAGAAATTAATCCTTAGTTGTTAAGAGGAAATCTGGGGCTTGGGGAGTGGCGGAGCATAGGATGGTAAAATAACTGCAGCACAATTGAATATTTCAGAAGGAAGTGGACAAGGACAGTTTCTTACAGAAAGTGAGTCTCCTGTTCCTGTTTTCTAAGGGATGAGAGGGGTAAATAAGCACTTGGATGAAGCCATCCATGGCCTGTATTTCTCTTACTTGCAGAAAATTATCTTAAAAGCTCACTCTTTCAGGTTATCTTTTACATACTGTGGTAGTTGTGACATCATATTGCTGAGTCTCTCTAATCTGCCTCAGAGGTGGACAGATTCTGAATTGTTGAACTTGAGTCCATAAACTTAGAGAATAATGATTCCTTTTGGCTGTTCTTTGTGGTTTTAGTTTTACAAGTAGAGACAGGGGTTTTGTACTACCAGGTCTGGCTCAGTGGCCTTGGCTCATCTTCCTGGAAAGGATGTGCAGGACTGCATTACCTGCTTCCAAATGCCTTTGAAAACATGAACTTCATCTCAGTAATTTTAGAGAAACTTTCTTACCCCTTGAGAGATTTCTGCAAACCTCATAGTATGAAAAATAGATTTTTGTACTAAAAGGTAAAAACCAAAGAGAGTTTTAAATTTTTTTTTCATAGGAAAGGCAGAGCCCAAAACATGTAGTGCCAGCATGTGTGTGCATTCACTTTGACTTCTTATTATTCAACAGTGTACAAGGTACAGTAAACTTAGACACAATGCAATATTAATTGCCTTTGCCACCACTCTGACCTTGTGTCCTTAGAGAGCAGTCCTGACACCAGTATCTGATGGGTAAAGGTTGTATGTCAAAAGCTGATGGCAGATCAGGTGAAAAGGAATACCTCCAGATTGTTGGTGATATTTTAGACAATCAGGACTCTCCCAGCATTACAAATCAAATCACTTACAGTTAGATTTAAGGCTTAAGGAAATTATTTTCTCTTAGTAATTGGCCATTGGTTGTCTCAAGCCTGAGTGGTAAAAGGAAACTTTTGCATGTGTTAGTTAGGACTAGAAAGGGCAGAACTACTCATATTTTCAGCCACCAGATGTAATGGTAATGGTACTGAAGTTTAAACTCCCATTTTTTAAATCTCTTTATATAGCAGGTAGGTAGGAAGCAGTGTAGCAGAGAGCAGAAATAGTTCTTATTCCAGCACAAAGAGCATTAGATCTCTTGCTTTGATAATTTTTATATTTTGGGCCATGGTGCTTCACCTGGTTGTGTGCATGTGCAGCCAAATAGCTTGTCTAAGGAGGTCTTCAGAGAATTCTTTTCATCTTTAGTTGCACACAGATTGTTGAAGAAGCTGTTATTTTTCCTTGGTTCCAGGGATTCAGCACTGCAGAAGTGATATTAGTTACCATCAGCCATTTGCTTTCCATGTTAACTTTATTTTTTTTCCCCTGAGGCATCATTGTCTTACAGGTATCCTAAAAATGTACCTTTAAGCGGGTAAGAGGGCAAATGCCCTCTGCTGTGCCTGTTTTGTCAGTCTGGTTTCTAGTTAGCAATTGCAGTTCACAAGTTTTCATTTGCTTTGGATTTCTTTCCTTAGTGTGTAAATCCTGTGAGGGGTTGAGTGCTGCCAATTTGGTGCAGAGTAACAGAAAGCAGCTGAAGGCTGCCTGGCCCTCAGCAGCACTGGGGCTGCACAGAAGCAGGGCTCAGTCCTGGGCTGGCATGCTGTCAGTTTGCCACTTGTTTAACTGCATGAGCATGGGAGGGCTCAGAGCAGAGCTGCTTGTGCCAGCTCTGGAATCATGGTGCCCCACCAAGATGAGAATGGAAGAGCTGTCCAAAAGAACCTGCCTGCTCTCCTTCCAGAAGTAGGGCTTGTTGCCAGAGCAGTCCCCAGTGACTTTCAATCTCTGTTAGAAGCAGATTTTACTCAGGTATGGTTTTAGGAGCTCCATGGTACTTTTTTTCCTTCCCAAGGATGCCAGCAACCATTCGGATTTTGTTTTATGTGTCAACACTCTCAAAATTCAGTGCAACTTCAAAGCACAGAAAAGATCACTGCTTCCAATGCAACCTGAATACATTGAACTGGTGTGCTCTAACCACTCGTAACTCTTCTTTAATTGCATTCATTGTGTGTAGTCTCTTGGTTTGTGAGCAAAGTCTTGCAGTGCCACTCAGTTCATGTTTTATTCTGTGTATTATACTGTTAAATAGATTTCACTTTTTTTCTTTTGTCACTGTCACATTTGTGTTGTTTGTTTCTTTTCCTGCTAGCTGTCAGGGCATGAAAAGGTATGGATCATAGTGTGGAAAACTTCCTTTCATTTCCAGCATTTCTATTCATAATGAGCTTACTCAGTTCTGTGTGGCTTTTTTTCCTCTCTTTTTTCTTTCTGACTTCTTTTGTGCAGTAATACTTTGTTTATCTCTTGAAAGCAAGCCAAGTACTGATAATATATTGTCTGTTAGTAATCCCAGTAGTTACAATCATTGGAGCTGTTTGCAGTGACTTAACTGTATCTAATGAGACATAGCCTTTACTGTAGAAAAATTATATTTTAAGATAGGTGCATTTAGCACCGTGTGCTTCACCCCAGCAAAGTGTGTCCATCAAAGGGCAGCACTTTGAAAGGTTATGTTCAGGTAGCATATTAGAGGCTTGTGCTCTAGCAGCAGCATAGTGCACTAGTCTGAAGTTAATTTATGGAAGTAGTTAATGAAAATTGTTGCATTATAGATTTTTATTTTTTTTTTTAGAAAGAGTAGCTAGCTAAATTATTTTTGAGAGTGTAGCTTAAATGTTGCTGCTCAGATTTTGGAATCATGTTTCTTTTCCTGCAGCTTCAAACAGCAACTGCCAGGAGTTATGTGGGCTCAAGTGCCCCCACTGGAATAAGCAAAGATGAAGACACAAGTCGTTTTCATTCCACCAAGAGAGGAAATTTCCATGAAGTTTTTAACCTGCCAGAGAATGAACGTCCTTTGCCAGGTATGATGCCACAGGAAAGCTACATTAGTAGAATATTTTGTAAAAAAAGCCAAGGATAATTTAAAGTTGAATTCCTTTTCTGTGCATTGTGTAGGTGTAAGCTTTTGATTTAAAGGTCTTGCTTTAAATTAGGATGAATGGAGGTGGTCTCTTTCATTCCATACCCTTGCAGCTCTTGGAAAGAGTGCACAGCCTGGTGTTCCTTTTATGGTTATGCAAATCCAGTAGTCAAGTTAAAGGGAATAATTGTGTGGGTGGTTTTATTTTCTTTTTTTTTTTTTCAAAATGAATGTTAAAACAGATGTTATTGTGTCTAGAACACAAGACTTAGGCCTTTCTAAGCACTTTTAAGTATCTAAAGTTTAATATTCAGTGTTTTCTATTGTATAATGAGACTTGGGGATAGTGCCAGTCTCATTTTCCTAAAGTCAGATTTCTTGTTATGCCTTTTTCAGTGTGTGAAAATGGCTGGCGCTGTTGCTTGATCAACAGAGATCGGAAGATGCCCACAGACTACATCAGGAATGGAGTTCTCTATGTCACAGAAAAGTGAGTGTTTGAATCAAAAAAGGATCCTTTAATAATGTTTTGAAACAAAAATGCCATTTCAAGGTGCTTTGCAACATCAAGGCAGTATCATAGGAGAGGGAGAGCTGAGCCTGGTGTGTGGCTGTGCTTAGCAGATGAGATTTTGCCTTGGAAAGGCTTTTATAGGAATGCAAAGTAGCTCTGTACAGACAGCTGTTAGAAGCTGCAGCTCTTGATAGGGATAACATACTAACTGTATAGATATTAGAATAGAAACCTAAAACCTAAGTGAACATTGAAAATTGTGATCAACAGCTATTTAACAAATATTCTTAGTTTGGGCTTTTTTTTTCAAGCAAGCTGAATGTATAGCTTCCTTGAAATAACAACAACAAAAAAGAAAACTGAAAAATAAGCCTTAGATTCAAATTTTTATGGGTGAGTGGTTGTTTTTTAAAATTTCCTTGCTTACCTCCCAGCCTCCCAGGACTGAATAGCTATGATCATTACTGTTTGGGTCGTGCACTGAAATTCCTTTGGAGGGTAATGAAAGGAAGTAAAGCTCATCTGTATGCAGTGTCACCTAGTGATGGAGGCTGCTCTGCAGTGTTTAGAAATCTGAGCTTTTGTCTGCAGCACAATAACATGAAACTAACATAGTGTTTCTCATTAATCTTCTTTCAGGATGCTGAAAGACATAAGCCTTTTGACGTTTGGTATTTCAACTGTTTAAGGATATATGTCCCTTGTGTGTCTTTAAAATGCTTGTCAGGTTTAACCATTCAGTGCAGTGATATAAATACAAGAATTCTTGTGTGTATGCATACTGTATGTTCTGGGCTTTCAGACACACCAGCCAGCTGCTAGAGTTTATAAATGTTTGTGCTAAATTAGAAGCCATAGCTTAACTGAACGTCTTTTTTTTATTTTGAAAGTTATTTTAACTTGTGAGATTTCAAACTTCAGAAGAGACAAGAAGATATTTGAGAAATTTATTTTAAAACACTCTAATAAAATGAACACTTTCTTTTCTTGTTTTCAGTTACTTGTGCTTTGAAAGCTCAAAATCTGGCTCATCAAAAAGAAATAAAGTTATAAAGCTGTCAGACATAACAGATATCCAGAAGGTATGTCTGGTTGGTGTTGGAAATAGGGGAGAAAACTGGTTTTCTGTTCAGCTAGTCATGTTTTGCATTTGTGCTTTTGTTATTTTGGAAAAGCACACCACTGATAGTTTGTATAAGTGAAATGTAATCCTTTGTTTATGAATGTTTCACAGAACTGCTTTTTCAGACTCAGCACAAGCAAACTTGCTCTAAGCATGAAGACAAACTAGTTTACTAAACGTTTACACTCCCAGATTTTTTTTAAATTTAAGTTATGCTGCTTACAAACTCCATTGTTGACCAGAGCTGTGTAGGCCTTAAGAAGATCTATTGGTAACAGGAATTGTGTATTATTAACTTCAGTTTGAGTGTGGATATTGATAGATGCACCACCTTAAAAGTAGATGCATTAGAGGGAGGCAGGATTGTTGTCAGTGGAGAAATGTAGATCATTAGAATAAATTGATAAATAATGATCTAAATTTTTAGATCATCAGAATAGCCAGACTGTGATGGGCTGGAATTTCATCTAGTTGGGATCCATCAGTAACAGAGGCAAGAAGTGGAAGGTTGGAAGCATAGCAAGGGCAGTGTTGTCCTTTCTCTGGTTGAGGTTTATCAGCCTGTGGTTACTAATGGCTTCACTGGTGCCTTGCACCACTCTCCGTGGCCTTTAACATCACTTTTTGTTACCCTTTCTGAACTTCTCCCTATCTTGAACACAGACACCCTTGCTTTCTGCTGCATCCTTACAACAGATTAAATCATGTTGAGCAAAGAAGCACCTCAGCCTGGTGTCTATTACTGCATAAGTACCTACAGATTTTCAAATTAATTCCTTCTATTTCTTTGACATGTCTGTAAAGCAGACAGCTTATGCTCAAATTGAACATTCCTACTGGAATTAATAATTCATATTAATGGCTTTCAAACATTATGCTTCAACTTACTTTGTTGTTCAATAGGCCTTTACTGCCATAAAGTTTCTTTTGCATCTGTGTAGTGTTTTTAATGAGACAGGGATCATGCAGTCAAGCATAAAAAGGTACTGTGGTTTTATTTGGAGGTGGGAAACCTGGGTCTGACTTGAATGTCACTTTCTCCCTGTGAATACTTCTGAATTCAGTAAACTGTATTCCTTCTTATCTTTATGGACTTCATAAAAAACAAGCAAGCAATCCATGTGTGCCACTGGGTGCTATGGTTTAGGTGACATGGTGGTGTTCAAAGGTGGGAGCTCTTTTTCAACCTTAATGATGCTGTGACTCTGTGATACCCTGTTTTCTATCTAATTTTGAAACAAGCCTTTTCTGGTCTGCTTGCTGTTCCTGCAAGGAGTGGGTGGATGTCCCCTGCAGGGGAGGCTGTGGGTGATGCTCTCAGGCCCCTCTCACGTGTGCCCTGCCGGCGTTCCCCGCTGGGCTGGGCAGGACTGATGCTCACAGGGGGGCTGGGAATGCTTCCAGCAGCTCCTGGGAGCAAGGGGAGAGGAGGGTCCTGGCTGTCCAGTGAGGCTGTTCCCAGCAAGGCCAGGAGAATGAGGCTCCAGAGAATGGCAGCTGGCCTCATCCTGCTTTTACTGGAGGTCTCTTAGTCACGGTTGGGAGGACAGGCCAGTGATGGATTGTGTAACCTCTGCAGCATCTTTTGCAGTTGTTCAGTACAGAAGGTGTCTTATGTCTTTGTGTGTGGCTTTTTTTTTTTTGCTTTTTTTAGTATAAAGTGCTCTCTGTTCTCCCGGGATCAGGGATGGGTATTGCTGTATCAACACCATCTACACAGAAAGTAAGTAGCTGGCTGTATCTGTATTGCTGTGTTGGATTGCTTACCTTCTTTTCCTCCTCTGCTTAGCATAAGCATAAAGGCTTTTTCTTCCCCCTTATACCAGTGGCTGTTTTTTTTTTTCTTTTTAAAAAAATTCACTTGTCTATTATTCAGTGTTTTTGTCTTCAGAATTTTGATGTATTAAATATTCAGCTTGGTCTAGTGCATCTGGAGTGTTTTACTCTAACACTTCAGAAAGCTTTTCCCCAGCACCCTCCATCAGGTGCATGCAGTCTGCTATGCAGTCTGAAACAAAAAGCTGTTGGCTTGAGAGCATCCATGGGGGGGAAGGAGGCTTTGAGGTGGGAGAGCCTGGCCCTCAGATGAAGTTTTTAAGGAAATGAAAAATATTAGAAAATATGCCATGTGGTCAAGGATTTGATAGACAGAAGGATTATTTAGTCTTTATCAATGCATTTCTACCACAATTGATCTGTTCCTAGTGACTTGATGAAAATATACCTAGAGGAAATTATTTTTCTTTGTGGACTGACATGATGTGTTTTTTTCTGTCATTTAGCCTTTGGTGTTTGGTGCCATGGTACACAGAGATGAGGCTTTTGAGGCAATTTTCAGCCAATACATGAAAATCACATCTGCATCATCCAGCACTGAAAGCTAGTGTCTTATCTTGGAAGAACTAAAGGAAACTTCCTTCTTGTATGACTTGGTAGTGAAAAAATGAACATCCTCATCTATTTTGCAATAATTTTTCTTGTCTGGTGGTTTATATTCTATCTGTTACATAAACCAAGTGTATTTTATATATGCCTTCATGTTTGTTTTTAAGGTTTTTGTAAAAAAAGACAAAAAAACCAAATGAAAACAGTGAAAGTGCTATCATCACTATTAGCCTTGCACATTAAGCACTTTTAATGTTTATTTACTGACATTAAAAGCTGGGAAGATGCTTGGAGACCTGACTATATAACAGATTGATCCCTTTATCTCCACTGATGTCACTAGGGATTCATTTGTCCCTTTATCTTAGTTGTTTTTCCCTGAGATGTGAGAATGATGACTGCAGCAGCCTGAAGTCACCTTCTTCAGCTTGGAGTTTTTAATTGGGTCCTTTATTGAAACTGATGGCAACACCAAGGAAGTATTAGCTTCTTAGTATTTCCATATGTACAACTGCATTTAAAGTAACTCCTCCTTGCTAATTTTTGCATTGCAGAAGGATGTTTTACTGGTTTGGTTAACTTCAATTTTTCCTGCATAGAGATGTTTAAATTACTTGTACAGTAAATTGGAGGAGAAAGTTTGTAACTATATCTTCCTTTCCTCATTAACCAAAGCAAGAGGATGGAAGGCAGGCAGATACTTTTTATAAAAGAGGGCACCAAAATGTTGTTCCTAAAATGTTAGGCATCTTATAAATATATTTCTATAGGTACTTGTCCTAGAAGGGCTCAGCTGTTGTACATGTTGCATGTACAAAGCGTTTGTATGTAATGCATTAAAGACTTGAAGGCTTTTTGTGTTGAGGTGGGAACGATTAAACTAAACTCAGATGTGATCTTTTTTAATTTGGCTCTTTTCTTGAGTTACCTTGTGATAAAATTATGCTATAATATAGCAACTGAAAGCACCAGTTCTCTCAAAGCATAATTTGAGGAGTGTTGGTGTGCTTCTGTCTTCCCCCTTGCAGAACTAAATTTTAATAACAATTAAACCCAACTGCCAGGTAAAACAGGAAGACTGCACTCCTCTAAACTCTCTCAGGCCTGTCTAGCAGTAAAGCACATATTGACCTTTGTCTTTAATATTAGAGAGCTTTTATACTCTATATAATAGCACCCATCTGAGAGGTTTAGGGTTTTATTTGCATTTTCATGAAAGCACAGTAGGAGTTATGCCAAGCCTTCCTGAGTGTCTTTTCCTTTGCTGTGTCTTTTGAGTTGAGTAGTATAGATGTCTCCAGACATTATATGAATGGCCCTAAAAAAAAGCAATGGAGATGCAAATTCTTATGTAAAATGAGACTTAATTTCATGGATTTTTTTCTCTGTTTTTTTTTTTTTTTTTTTTTTTTTTTTTTTTTTTTTTTTTTTAACAGGGATTTCCTTTCTTTGTAAGGAAAGGGGTAAAATGAAGGAGGGAGAGGGGTAGCAAACACCAAAGGGTGTTTAACTCTTAGCACAGTTTTAACTTGAAGTCTGTCAATAAGTACAAGAGTAATGAAGAAGGTGGAGGTCAAACTCTGCAAACCTTATTTTAGTCTGGCCATGAAAAGGTAGGATATGAGAACTTAATAGAAATTTTATATGAAGCAATTGTGTTGAATGTCATAATTTGTTTGAGTATTGTAAAGTGAAACACTGATGGGGTATGCCCTGGGTGGAAATGTAAGCAGGAATGGGGGAGAAGCCACTGTAATGGTTAAAATGCAATTTTCAAGTTCTCACTTTAGAGTAGCACTGGAACATGTCTGTACATGACCTGAAAAATGGGTGCATTTCTAAGACCACCTTTGGTATGCTGTAACTCAGGGCCTGGAAACTTCAAATACAAGTGAACTGGTGGGAAATCCATTTTGCCACCGTTTAAAGTGGATGTAGCTTGACAGTTTATGGTTTCATAACTTTACACATTCAGGTTGTGTTTAAGAAAAAATTATTGATCTTAAATCTTTCTCATCAAAACTACTTTAAAATCAGTTAATATCTTTTTTGTAATTGCTACATATTATAATTTGGCTTTTCTTTCTAGAATCTTCCTTGAATAGCAAGTGCAGCTAAAAAATAGGCATTAAAATAGCTTAATGTTATATAAATCTTAATCAGATTCATTCATTTTGTCTTAAGAAGAAAATCCCTTGGATGTGTTTTAAGGTTATCCTTTTTTTTTTGAAGAAACAGAAAACTATATTTTTTACAGAGAGCATGCTCTTTTTCTTATTTTTGTATCATTTTTCAAGTGTAATTTATACCTTCACTCTGATCATAACAGCAGTTTCAGTAGGAAATCAGTTGACTTGCACTTATTACCTCCTCCCCCTCCACCCTTCACTGGTGACCCTCGTGTCCAGGGTTCTCCTAGATTCTGGTTCCTGGAGGAGCTGTAGGATCTACACTGCTGGTGCCAGGACAATGAACCATACCTAGGCTTCCCAGAGGGAGAAAAGATAGCATTATCCTTTTCCCAGACTGAAATGCCTCATGTGTACAATACACTCTTAA
This sequence comes from Ammospiza nelsoni, assembly GCF_027579445.1. NCBI lineage: Eukaryota > Metazoa > Chordata > Aves > Passeriformes > Passerellidae > Ammospiza > Ammospiza nelsoni. The sequence goes on from NC_080637.1 coordinate 15,958,242, forward strand.
AATTTATTTTCTGAATGAAGAAATGAGAAATGTCTTATAAACTCTGATGTGCTGATGTTTGAAATGAATCCACGCTTTAACAGTGTGAACTTAAAAGTTAGCAATCCTTAAAGCAGCAAACCTAGTGCAAACTGCAATGCAACATTGGTTCTAGTGTAGAGAAAACAGACTGGATTTCTTTGTTTGGTTTTTTTTAATAGAGCTGTAATATAATTGACAGACATGTGTGTACATACTTTGCAAATTTCACTTTACATTGGGTTATCCGGTTTCCCTGCTGCACAGCTGCTCCTCCCGGGGTGTCCCTGGTTTCAGAGGCTGGAGGTGACCTTTGGGTGTTTACTGAGGCTTTTCTCTCCTGCTGCACCCTCTGGAGGGCAGCAGGGGATGGGCAGTGAGTGAATGTATCCTGGGCTTGTGTGATCACACTGCAGCTCCCACCTCAAATTCCAATCTTCCCGCTTAGTTCTGCAGCACAGCCTGGTGCCCTTCAGGAACGGGCTGGGTCGGAACACTTAATGTAAAGTGCTTTAAATAGCTGAAAGTGATGTTCTTGTCATTCTGTCTGTCTGACTGCTGTTTATATTTGCAATTCTGTTCATGTCTGTGGATGTCTGGATCATTCACGTGTAATTGGATTTAACTTCTTTGGAAGTTCATTGGTTAGTTTGAGTCCCTTTTAAAGACAATAAAAAAGGGAGATGAAAACTGACTAATTCTTTATCACTGACCATTTAAATTCAAAAGAGAAACAAGCTGAAATATGAAATCATGCCTTTCTGTGCACTGTAGCTTTTTTGAGGCAAGATTGAATGAAACAAGCTATTTATTAGTAGCAACATCACACAGGATGCCAGCAGCAAAACTCTACCCTCATTCTGCAGACAAAGAGAAAAGGAATTTTACCCGACTGTGAAGAGATGAAAGGATGTACCTGATTTTTGGCTACTTAAACCTGTTTGAAAACATTGGTAGTTTTTATTGAACTCTGTACATTTTGGCAGATGTTTAATTTCTACTAATCATTGAAATATAATGGATGTTAAAATTTTTATGTCTGAAGTTTGAGTCTATATTTTGAAATTGTAAATAATTCATTATCAGTGTAACTTTTGTTCGACAGAAGACTTATACTGTATGAATAATTGAAATAATGAAATTATTTGCCCTGTACATTTTTTAAGAAAATCTTGTTTGTTTAAGAAGTCTTGTATAAATTATAATTTTTATTTAAATAAACCTAAAAATGCTTTGTGCTAATGCTTCTTGCAAACTTCAGTTATTTATCTATCAAAACTACACCTGATTTCTTGGAACAAAGTAAATTAGTGCTTTTTGCAGATTCACAGCCATCTCTGGGGGGAGGTGGGTGGGTGTCATTGCTTTTGAAGCCCAAGGAACTGGAATTTTATTTAAAATAATTCTGTTACTTTATTGGAGAGTGTATGTATATTTTGGTGTGTATGATAGTATTTTCTGTGAGTACATCAGTCCCTTTGTAGTTACATGGTTAATTTAATGAATGGAATAGCAAGCAGTGATTTCTGTGATGCCACTGCAGGAGGGCATGGATGACACAAGAGTGCTGGGAGGAGTTCAAGCTCCTGTCAGCCAGAGCTCCACGCCACTGTGCTGCAGGTGGGCACTGGAGGTAGGGACAAACCCTATCCATCCCAGGGGTGTGCGGGAGGGTGCTCAGCAGCAGCATTCCCTCATCAGCAGCAGCAGCTCTGCAGCCTCTGTGTCACCTCAGCTCCCTGCTCACAGCAGCCACCCTGCCCATTTGTTTGCCTCTACAATGCTCCAAGTGTTTGGCTCAGCTGAAATAGATCAGTCTGAGATGGATCCTGCACTCGTGAATGTGTGCTGCTCTCCTTATTTCAACGTTTAGTTTTCTCCTGGTGGCAGCAATGCAGCTGGTGGTATAATGGTGTTTTAGGCTGGTATTTTAAATGTTCTGACAATACTTAAGTTGTTCACAGAATGCTTAACTTTCCTCTTGTACTGGTTTAACGTGTTCTTTGTTAAGTGTTTGTACAAGGTGAGTTGCACCTGCAGCAGTACTCACAAAGGTTGGATTCAATCCCACCTGCCTGAGGCTTTGTGGAAGCAAAGTGTGGAGCCTGGCAGTCTGGTTTCGGCTATAGACACCATGGTATGAGTGAGGGGACTTGGTCTGTGTGAAAACAGTGCTTGCTGTGCCAAGGTCACTGCAGCAGCCCATGGAAGACAGAATGGAGCTGAATGAGCTGTTCACCTGCTGTCCCTGTAACTCCAGCTCCTGCTGCAGAAAGGCTTTCCAGCCACACTCTGCAGTGTCACCCACACACGGTGACTCAGTGCACCTGAGCAAGGCATGCCCTGGGCAGCCCTGGATTAATGATAAAGAGCAGTTTCAGCTTTCAGCTTGGAGAAGCTGAGGGGTTTTTTGCTGTTACTTTTAAGTAATTTTCAAGTTAAGTCTGAGTTCTTCTGCTGAATCCTTGGATCCACTAAATTGCTCTCCTTAGTTTTAGGTTAGGCTAAGTGTTTAGTGCATTAATTATTGGCTCATGTTAGACTTTTTGAATATTTTTATTTCAAACATGAGAAATACAGAAGATGTAAAAAGTTGATTTTTTTGTCTTAGAGAGGTTGGGATATTGCAAAGGGATCAGTCCCTTGCAGCAGTGTCCTCACTGATTTGTGGATGCTCCAGAAGTTAGGTGGGCGTATTGCAGTGCCTGAAGGATGTAGTTATGAGCATGTCTTTAATACTAGATTTAGCTTGAACTGATGCTGTATTTAGTCAAGTTGGCTTTGACTGGGAAGCAAAGAGATGAGGGGTAGATAAATACCTTTTTCTGTCTTTAAATAGCTGGCACTTTACCTTGAAAGCTGCAAAGCCTAGTTGAGATGTGCATTAGCCAAAATTTCTGCTTTTGTATTCTCTACTGAAGTTCTGTCCATCTTTGCCAATTTCTGTGACATATAGTTGCATATGGATAATGATTTCCTTCAGCTTTCCTTTTTCACTATCCTTCCCTATTCCACACCAGATATTGATAAAAGTTGCTCTTTTTTCATTCCTAAATTTCCCAAATTTCTCCTTTTCTGTGACAGTTTTGAATTGAGAACTTTTCCACTGGTTCCTCTGACCTTTGTTTTTCTCCTTCAGCATTGTTCCAGTTTTCTTCCTCTCACAAAAATAACTGTTATTTCAGTTCTGATTATTTAGAGATACTGATGGACCATGTCCCAGTGATCATGCCACAAGTTCACTAAAGCTGCCTTCACCTCTTAGATCTTCCATTTTGTGTAAATTGGAGCTAAATTGCTATATCTGCTGGTTTGGATTACTCAGTGGCTTCCATTTCCTCAAGCTAATTTGTTGTGTCTTTGCTCCTGATCATCTACATGACTGGGAAAGAAGATGCTTCTTTAACTTGTGGAGTGAGTTCTTTAAAGCAAACAATCTCTTCTTGAAAAAGCCAGTTTTACAGGGACAAGCATTGGTTGAGCAAAACATTTATCTGCAGAGGAGCAAATGTAGATATAGATGATTTTGCCTGCTGCAAAATGGTGTTTGGGAAGGAATGTTTGAGCCTAAGCTATTTGCTGAGGCATCTCCATGCCAATCTTTTGAGCACAGGGTATGAGGTTTTAACCCATTGTGGCTAAGTCAGTAAGAAATTCTGCAAATCCTCTCTCCCTAGGTTGTTTAGATGTCAGATGAGTATTTGGGAAGGATTTCTGGTATAAAGTCTGTGAACAAAGCAACTATATTCAGTGTTGTTTTTGCTTCATGAAAAAATGTTGCCCCTGCCCAGAAATGTCTTTGGCCAGTCACAAATACTAACCAGGCACACAGCAGGAATAAGAGTCATGAGTTGATTCTGAATTTACAATCCTTAAAAATATCATGCAAGTTATGTATTTGTAGAAAGGGGATCTATACAAGAAATATTTGGGGTGACAAGAAGCCCTTAAAAGAAAAAAAAAAAAAAAGTAAAAAGGATTAAATCTTCTAGATGGTATTTGGGAAAAATCTGTTGATGGGTCCTGGGAGTGTGAGCTAACACCTGCTTCCACTGGACATTTCTCATGAAGTGTGAATGTGTATATTTACCTTTCTTTAATCTCATAATGCAAGGCTTTCCTGTGTTTCAGATGTGTTTTTCTTGCCATGCCCTGCATTTGGGATGCCTGCAGGAAGTGTGTTGGTGTTGGTTAGTGGACATGCTCTAGAAGTTTCCAAAGCTACACAGGATGTCATCATTACTCCCAGCACTCTCCTGGCAGGGGAGATGCCTTAAAAAGCCCTTTTCCTGCTCATGGAGGGAACTTTACATTGCTCTCTTGGGGTGTTGACCCCTGTGACTGACCAAAATAGCAGCCCTGATGCACACCTCATGGAGTGGGGGCAGCTGGGTCTGTGCTCAAATCCTTCTGCAAGATGAGTGGCTCTGGGCACTTTCCAAGGAAAGCAAAGCACAACTAAGCCCTGAACTTCACCTGTGATGCAGGGCTGAGATGGTGAGGGGAAGACAGATGGGATGTGAGGGAGAGGCAGCTTTGAGTCCAAAACTGGACTTGTGATGATTGTGGGTGCTCCTCACACCATCTGTGGCTGAGCAGGGTTCAGGAAGGCTTTTGGAAAAAGGGGAGATACTGTCTTCAAGGCTGTACAAATATGTTGAGACTCTTCATTTAAATATGCCAAAAAGTGTATAAAGAATGTCTATATTAAAAATCTAGCTTTACTGCATTGCTGTAATACAAACATTTTCAAATACGACCATTATGGTCATCATGCAAGGTGGCAAATCCCAGTTGTATTTGGGGACTTCTCGGGAAAATAAACACAAAATCCTCTAAACCTCAGCAAACATCTTAAACTTGCTGCTTTATTAACTCCTGCTTAAGATTTATTTCTACTTTTTATTTCTATTAAGATTTATTTCTATGAGAAATTTTATTGTTTTATATTCCTGACAATGTGGACAGCTTAGTGAAGACTTACTGTGCATCTCCTGGCTGGGAGATGACAGGAGCCTGTCAACACTTGCTTCTACAGGAGTGCCAGGCTCCATGTCCAGCTGGGTAAACACCTTGAAAAACCTGAGCTCTGCTCAAGCAAACATTTTAAGATGCCTATGGTTTCATGCCAAACTGAGCTCCCTGCCTCCTGCTTCCTATCTCATGCCAATTCCGGGGCTCACCAAACCTTCCTGAAAGGGCAGGAGCCCAGCACAGGATGAGAGCAGTGAGAAGAACAGTGCATTATCCACCTTTCCAGAAAGCACAGGAGGTGTTACAGGCTGCCCTGGATCTGCAGCCCAGAAATGGTCTTGGTGGCCATAAGGGATCTGACATACAAATACCTCTGTGTTCCCCTTGTCAGGTTTGCAATGTCCATCAGATTTCAGAGGTAACTTTTGAATATAACTTGGATAAATGTTAAGGGCTAATCCTGAGCATATAGTAATAAAGGATAATGCAAAGAAACTGAGCTAAAATGTCCATGTGTGCAATCTGCATTTGACTGTGCAAATATTTAAAGAGTTGGAATGCTGTTGTTAGAGGTGTGTTTAATCTGCTAAATCCACTTCCTTCAAGCACCGACTTTTGCCCAGCTCCTTCCCTCAAAACTTCAAATAGGGCTGGCAAAAACAAAAAAAAACCCCAGGTGTAGGGGTGGCTGTTGCTCATCAAATTTTTGGGGTCATTGCAATAAGAGCAGGGATGGGTAGAGAGGAGGCAGGAAATACAGCCAGGAGAGGTCATGGGCTTTTTTGTTTGAGCATGTTGTCTCAGGGGCTGTGCTGGGTTAGACTCATCCCTCTTGGAAGCAGGAGCAAGGAGGGGATGGCTGTTCACAGCCTCCATGCAGAAGAAGCAGAGGGCATGTGGTCTGATGTGTGGCATGTTTTCATTCTAAAAACCATGAATAAGGACCTTGGACAATGTTAAATTTAAATTTAAAAAGGTTTTGATTTAATTTACATTTTTAGCCCATGTTACTCTTCAGTTTTACCTTCTTTCTGCATATGCCTGTGGACATGTAGCTGTGTGCACTGAAAAAACCTCTCTGTGCACAGCAGATACATTCACATGAAGACTGGCAAAGCTTAGCCCACTTTTTTCCAGACCTTTAGTCCCACCCAGCCTGCTCCTGCTGCCCACCCAGCCCATCCCTTCCCACTGCAGCTCCCAAAGCTGCCTCCTGCCACATCATGCTCCCACAGGGGCCGAGTGCCACTGTGTGGCTTGGTGGGTGGTGGCACTGCTGAGGTGGTATAAAATGCAGGTAGATACAGGACTGGGTTGTTAAGCCATGTAAAAAACCTGCTGCTATCCTGTATCTTTGCAAAAAATCTCATCTTTAAGTTGTAAGATGTGCTGTGGGTTGTAGCAGCAGCAGTGGCTACTGGGAGAAAGCTCAGGCTTCCCAGATCCCAGTCCACAAATGCCTGAATATAAATATTTTGCAGGTGTACACAGTTGCTAACACTTGCTATTTTTAAAACCGAGATAAGACTAACTTACATTAGATGGGGGATGTCCTGCTCCTGTTACTCCCCATATCCTCAGCCTGTAAAGAATTCTACCTTGCATTTAAACACTCCCAGATCTGCATTCTTGCAGAGATCCCAGCATCTGCTGTATTTATCTCTGTCTTTATGATTTTGTCCCCTTGCTTTTTGAGAGCATGAGCTGCCCGAGCTGTGGAGCCCACCAACACCAGAGCAGGGTGGGGAATGTTGGTTGGCTTTTCTCTCAGTGCTGCTGAGGCTGAGGGGTTCCTGTGACAGCCCTGGGAACCTGATCTGTTAGCCCCACATGGAAACACATCACACTTTATAAGCTATTTATGTTATTCTATGACTGAAATACTTTATAACGCTGTATTTTAATCCTCCTTGCTGCTAACATTTTTGGTGGGGAATATATTACCAAAATATAGATGCCAGGTTTCAGCTTTTTTTTGTTTTGTTCTTGTTTTTAGGAGTTATGGTGTTGGGTTTCTTTGTTACTGCCAAGAAAGCCCTAATGAGAGACACTTTTCTCCTGCTTTCAGGAGTGTTATTTTGGTGATTGCATCAGGTTGCTCAGGGGTGGATGAGTCAATGAACAAAGACTTGAGCACCTGACAGGAGAAGACTCTCCTTGTGTCAAAATCCTGAGAGCAGCCATGGTGAAGAGAGAGGGACACCATTATGAGGAGTGTCTCCCCTGTCCCATGTCTTTTATCCTCTTCTATTAGATCAATTTTCTGTCTGGTTCCATACTGGTTTGTATAGCTCCTGAAGTGGAGGAACTACCCAGGCTCTCCTTTTGGGGCTTAAGCCTGCAGATCCGAAATGTGGCTGTCAGAGCCAGGGGGATTTCTATGCCAAGTCAGTCTGGGCTCAGGGGACCCTTGGTCTCCATTTGCTCTTAATATTGATGTGGTTGAGGTAATTTAAATGTCCTTTCCCTTTGTTAGTTTTTTCGTGACATACAGCTGCTGAATGAGGTTTCTAACCAATTTGAAGGGAAGCCCCTGTGAGAAATGAAGCATACTTATCAGATGTTGGTTTTGATGCTCTCTTCAGTAAAAGCAACATTGTGGTCTGTCTAATTTTGTGTTTTTAATAAGCAGAGGCACTGTTGTCTGCTGTGGTGGGCAACATGCAGAGCCTGCTGAGCTGTGGGGTGACATGTTCTGGGCACAGAATGGGGAAGAGCTGCTCATTCCCATGGGGCACAAGGATTGCACTGTGCTGAAGCTGGAGGTCTCCATCACTCACAATATTGCTCACCTGGGCACCTCTGAGGCCTCTAGGGTGGGTTTTTTAACAATGTGTTTTCTTGTGAGCTCTCCTGGTGGAGACCATTCAGCTCATAGCTGAAGACAGCCTGCATCCTCCCTGAGCCCTGGGCTGATTCCCTCTGCAAGTATTTAAAAATGAAGGGAAGGAACTTGGAGTTCGGTGTGCTGCTTTAGATCTCCTTGGCAGGTTCGACTTGCACATCAGCAATGAGGTGAAAATAGTATCTGGCTACAGATGACTGTGCAGGTCTTGGAGAAGGTCCCTGTGCCCAGTGATTGCAGTGGCATTGAGATGCAAGTTTTGGCAGGCACTTAAGTCCTTTATAAGAAGAAAACTCTGCCCATTCCAAGAAGAGAAGCTGTAGCCATGATATTTTATGAAAAATCCTTTCCTTAGGATTTTTCCTCCTGAGAAGCTGAGAGGCCTCAAGAACAAAATGTAAACAATGGTTATCTGCTGCTGTGGAATGCAACAGGTGCATCTGTGATTGGTCTCATGTGGTTGTTTCTAATTGAGGGCCAATCACAGTCAGCTGGCTTGACAATCTGAGACACAAGCTTTTGTTATCGTTCTTTCTTTTTCTATTCTTAGCTAGCCTTCTGATGAAATCCTTTCTTCTATTTTTTTAGTATAGTTTTAATGTAATATATATCATAAAATAATGAATCAAGCCTTCTGAAACATGGAGTCAGATCCTCATCTCTTCCCTCTTCCTTGGACCCCTGTGAACACCGTCACAAGAAGCAATGTTGTTAATCCAAGTGCTCTGTAATACTGGAAAGGTTTTGTACCAAGGTGGAGACTAAAGGCTGAAGTGAATGTTATCCCACAACCCCCAAACACAGGAGTCTGGCAGATGTAGGCAGGAGAGGGATGGAGAGGCCTCAGCTCCTGCTGGATATGTGCTGGTTCCTTAGGCTCCAACAAGGAGAACAGGTGGAAAATAGCTTGGAAAATGTCTTTACCCTCAAGAGTGCAATTTCTGTTGCCCCAGGGGCTGGCCAGCGTGGCTGGGGTAGCTCCCCACTGCTTCCCCAGCCTCCCTCACCCACAGCTCCCTCCTGGGCTCTGAGCCCCACAGGGCACCCCTGGTGCTCTGGCTGGCAGGACATGGCTCCTGAGCTCTGTGACACATCAAGGGGCAGCCCCTCCTGAGCAGAAACCACTGGGTTTTACAGGGCTGGAGGGAGCTGTGCATGGCAAACTCTGTTCCCTAAGGCTGCTAAATGAGGCCTGCACACAGGCAGCTGTATTGCCTGTACCTGCTGTCTACATTGCCCGGTTACTGATGTCAGGCATTCTAGGGAGGAAGAGCAAAACAAGGTAAGGGTAAATATCTCCTCAAGCAGAAACTGGCCTCTGGCTTCCTTCCTGTATCCAGTCCTGCTGCCATGCACTGGTTTAGGGTGCATGGAACATTCCAGCACTCCAGCCTCAGCTGCAGGTGGGTTGATTTTTGCAGAAGGGGCTTTTTTGCAGTGTGATGTAGTAGCCTGTCTCAGTCATCCCGGTTCTTTCCCCAGGTGTGCCAATAACCTCTCCCTTCCCCTCCCCTGCCCCCTGCTGACTGCTGGCCGTCAATCTCGGTAGGCCAGCAAGGCCATCTGTGATTGGCGAAGTTCACAAGATGCCTCTCAGCCCTGGGGACATTGGGCCATCCAGGAGCCATTTGTCCCCTGAGACTCCCCCACCTTACCTGGTTGGTGGGATCCCTACCCCTTCCCTCCCCCTGTCCCTAAGGTTAAAAGACACAGCAACCATGGGGTTCAGGAGTTCTGTTGGAGCTGTTGCTGGATTCAGAGGCCTGTGTGCCAGGAATAAAGCTCTGGATTAAAACCCTCCAGCAGAACCCGACTCCTTTTCCTTCACCTCACCTTGAATCCTTTCTGCCAGAGGTAAACCTGAGCTCCTGCATGCCTGCACTTGTCCCAAGCGCCAGCTGCAGCAGCCAGCCAGCCAAAGGTGGCTCTGAGGTGAAACACCACAGTGGCCGTCTCTGGTCAAGCAGCAAGGCCCAGACGAGCCCAGGCACGCTCCATCCGGCAATATTGGTATTTAATTCCTATAGTTTGTCAGACGTATATGCAGATCTGAGTCAATATTTTAAAAAAATACAGTAATAATTTTGTTATAACTCTGATTCAATTTGCTTTTTCCCGAAACACATCATATCTTCCAGAAAACGGGCAAAGATAGGAAAGAGACAACAGATAATGTCATTATTGATCTAAACATTTTTAGCCAGGCAGTAGCAAACATTAAAAAAAAATTATATCTCATCTCTAATATAATTAGCTGTTGCTGTCAGTATCTAAGGAACAACTGAAGTAACCATGTTAGACTGTGCTGTATACTGTGACAAGTAATTTTAAGAGTCTTTGAATGTTTAGCAATGGAAGGAGGAGGTAGAAGCAGGAGAGGTTATTATAAAAAAGTCTCTGAAGGCTGAGGCACAGCAAGACACTGTGATCTTCCTGCAGACCTCAGTTATTTGCTTCCCCAGGTACAACACTGTCTTTTTGCAACTGGAATGCATTTTTTATCCCAACACATGCTTAAATCCTCCCTGGTGGACTAATTCCTACTTGCTTCCCTATTCATGCCCCCTAAACTTTGCATCAATAAATAACAAGTGTAGATTTGGGGATATTCAGTGCTATTATGAGAATGTGCATATTTTCTTCCTAGTTGTTTCAGGTCTGTTATCTGGTTCAAAGTCAGAAAAAACCTCCAGATTTCATTGAAAAGATGTAAAAAACCCCACATACCCTTTTAAGACATCAAATTCTCTTGATAGTAGTCCCCCTGAGTGCCGCTTTGTTGCTATGGTGATTACTAGTCCATTTAAGCCACTTTAAAATTGTAATGATGAGCAAGAAAACCAAATTCATAACAATATCATTAGCATAGCCATTTTCATGTGTTACATGAGATTAGGAAATGACCAAAGTCTGGGGAATAGTAGCCTGATTTATTTTCATTTTTTATGGGCTGCTAATGATTTAATGGCAAACAGATCTGATGCAAGCTGCTATCAAAGACATCAGCTCAGAGCTCTGAGATGATGAAGCTGTGGGGCCTTTGTGAACCACTATGGCAGAATAAGCCAGCCTGAACTAATTAAAATACCTTCAGGGGCATCCTCCAGCACTGGTGTCACATCAGAATTGTGCTCTGTGAGGGATCTGGTCCTGCTGAGGTGTTACCAGGGAAGGAAAATCCAAAGTTAACTTGGTTCCCAAACTTTTTGGGTTCTCAGGTCCTCAGAGGCAGTCATGCTGCCACCCAGCTGGCAGGTCTTGTGTGGAGACAGAGGACCCTGGATGCCATGCCAGAGAGGCACAGTTGACACAGGCAAGTGACAGACATCACCCCTTGGCCAGTGGCAAGGTGTGATCCAGGGAGAGGGTTACCCTGCAGTGCCACCCCCTTGCACACTGGGTCATCAAATATTTGTCCTCATTAAAGTTACACATCAAGGGTATGACTCCAAAGTCTCCCACTTAATGAAATACGCTCTAAAAGATATTTTAGTGACTGAAAATCTTAAAAATATTGGCCAGCTGGCAGAGGAGGGGAAGAGCTCAGATAAAATAATTAAATAGGTGAAATGGCAGACTCTGTGCTGCTGGTGTCGCTGATGCTCCTTTGGTTTAGCACTTGTATGAGGCAAGAGGAGTCTGAAGTCCCAGATATGACAGACAGGAGTTATCAAAGTAAAGTTACTGTGACTATTTTTATAAGGCTCCCAGAAAATTAAAAGCCTCTCCTTTCCTTGTTAAGAAAAGAGTTTAAGCTGAAATACAAAAATATCACCTGCTGTTCAAGGCCAAATTCTTTTTCACTTCTGGAAATGTAGAACTTGTTATATCCTGAGTGACTCAACAAGTGATGGAACTCCAATTTCAGAGACAAGAGGCTGGTGCTTACAGCAGCCTTTCCATGGCAGGAGGCACAACAGGAAATACTCTTGTCTCAGCACCTGGCTGCCACTGATTCCAGCGACAATGAATTGTAAAATAAATTAAATTTAGAAAAAGTGAGGTATTGATTTTATGATATTTTTGTGTGACCTTCTTCCCTTTACCTGGGGGTAACTGTGTTACTTGTTGATTCACAAACAGTGCTGACAGCCTGTGGCAGCATGTGATGTGTGGGGAGAAGTCCCTCTCCAAAAAACAGGCTCTGAGAAGCTGGGAGCTGGGCAGCATGTTTCTGAAAAACACTGGTGTCATCAAGGCCCAGCCATGCTTTGATAGTGCAACACTTGCTCCTTGGTCCACCCTCTGTAGGAGAGGTGCTTGAAGTAAATCCAAAATTGAGACTGCCACCCTTTCCTTATTGTATACATATACACATATAATAGAGTATGTGTATTATTTTTATATAATACTTGGTTTGATGAAGGTGAGCAAAGGTACCCAAAAAATGCTGAACCTTTATTATATCCTTATAACTTTATATCAGTATCTGCCTACTGCAGCAGGCTGCTGATGACCCTGATGAGCCAGAGGTATCAGGATTATGGCTCCCAAAACCAGATTGCAATGGGCATCTCCATGAAGCAAATTGTTGGTGTCATGGAGATGCCCATTGCAGTGGCTCAGGCACCACAGAGGCTCTGGAGCTGCCATTTGGAAATTGCCATTGCCAGGGGCACAGTGGCAGGCTCATGTGGAGGGAGTACATTCAGATAAGAAGTTTACTTTGTAGACAACAAGAGATACCAAAATTGTTGAACCTATTCCACTCCAAACTTGTTGCTGCTTTTACTGACAAAGATGAACTCACTGAGTAATCCCTCTTAGAAAAGTAGAAGAAATGCATTTTGCTCCATGAAAAAAACTGTGATGCAAGAACTTTATTTTAATTCCAAGCCTGCACAATGTGACATTTTCCTTTATCTCCTCCATCCATTGTGGCTTCCATGTGAATAGCAATGCAAGAAAATCAACATCAAAATTAAAAAGAAAACTATAATATTTTTGGCCTGCAGAAATTGTTTTATCAAACAATTCATCACAGAAGGGACTGAGTGAAGGCAGACTCAGCTTGTCATTTTGGATGCAGGCAAATGGAAAGGTAAATGAAAGGAGAAAAATGAAAGTGTGGGTCACTATCTCTAATAACACATCTAATTCTGTTGTTATTCCATCTCCAAGCTGATCTGGGGAATTTGTTGAACTATGAATTTCTGTACACATATAGGGTTCATGCTTCAGTGCACAGGGCTGATTGCTCATCAGAGGCCTGTGAGCAAAGGCAGCTACTGCAGAAATTCAGTTCTCCTTCTGTAATGAGCTTGTCCAAAAGAAAGGAGAAAAAGGATTAAAGTCAGTTATAAATTGTGTGTGTTTTATTTTCCATTACGACCTTTCTTTGCAAATATCTTCAGTTTTCCCCATATGATTTCTGTATTAATGAATATATATATGTTTTTCTTCATTTAAATGTAATGCCAGATAAATTATCTTTTGTCAGAGTCACAGAGCAATGAAGAGAACAAACAAAAACCCACTGAATGGTTATTTATTGCCTGTGATGTTTTTTTCAGTGAGGAAAGACTTCCTGTTACCAAATTAACCAGCTTCCCTCTGACTAACAGATGAACAAGACTGAAAGGATTTGCTATTGCATTTTCTCCCTGGTAATGCATCTGTGGAGCCAGAATGCAGCAGGAAGGAGCTCTGTGCTTGCAGGAGTCTCTGGCTGTGGCGCTACCATAAATGTCACCCTAGCTCTCTTTATAGGAGGGAAATTTAGCCCAGCAAAAATGGAGTTTTAAATAAGTGGGCTGTTTAGAAACCACTCACACAAATGGAATGAGCCTTAGAGTGTGTTTTAGAGCAGCAGCAAGGAGGAGAGTTTCACAGAAACAGTTTCCTGTTCATCTGCTCTCCTGTTGGAGGCTATTAATGGCTTCTTGCTGGAAAGTGCATTGAGGACAGCTGAATAGCACTGCAAGGACAGCTTTCATTTCACTTGTGAGCCCGGCTTAGAGCAAGTGAGGGTCTTTCTTCAAAGGTTCACAGCAAATGTTCTTTTAAAAGAAGTTTAAACTCTGCAGTTTTTAGTGTAATTTCTTTAAAACCCTGCCACTGATCTCTGCTGGGCTTCACTGCATTTCCCACGTGGTGTTCAGCTGCATCCCTGCACAGCAGGAGCTGTGGGACTGCCTCAGATCCCTTGGCTGTTCTACCCAGAGGTGGCAATACATTTTGTTTCCACCATTTCAGAAGCACTTCTGTTTTTCATGAGTTCTTAGTTGCAAGCTGGTAGTAAAAACACACAGCTCTATAAAATACATCTTGTTAAGGTAACTTCTTCTATCCTGTGCATCACTTAAGCACTTGTCTAAGTTGTGTTTATCTCCAAGGCTTCCATCAGTAAAGGTTGTGTTCCCAAAACCCACCTGCTCTTCAGAATTACTTTTCTCTTTACACTGTCAAATCAAGTAGGTTTGAATTTTGGTTGTTTCTTTTTCCTTTGAATTGCTCACAGAAACCATTGAAAAGTCAATGTTTGCTAGTTTTTGCCACAGGTATAGCTGCCCTTTAATTAAGCCTCTAAGCTACCGCAGATTGTTTGTTTTCTACTGCCAAGTACATATTAGGTTTTATATCCCAGGGGGAACATGAGTTCTTCAACATTTGTTGCTTGGCCTGATGCAGGTTGGAATATTCACATGAGCACACAAAAATCTGAACAAAGTGTTCAAAAACACCATGTCATTTGAAGCAATCTTGATGTTTTGGTTTCAAGCTGCAATCTACATTTCATACCCGTTCCTGAAGCTGCAGTCCTTGGGGCCATGAGTTTAGATTCCCTTTGTGCCCATTTTCCCCTGTAACATTAATCTTCAGGCTTAGCTAACTCACAGACAAAAATCCTGGGGAAGAAATGCCAATTAGACAGCAACCTACTTTGCTTTCTCTCAACCCAGCTTCTTACAGATTCTCATCAGCCTCCTGGGAGCCTGAGGATCCTCTCTTTGGTGTAACTACATCCATCATTTACCCACAGCAATGCTGAATCAAAGCCTTCTTTTGATAGAAAGCTCCTGCTGGAGCATTGCAAACATTTTTGTAATGGCACCAAATTCCCATCTTGAAAACTGAGAGTCAAACAACCCACCACTTTCTATGTGGTGCATTTACCTGTGCTGTGTTGTCTTTAGAACTGTGTTGACTCCCAGATTGCTCTCACATTAGACAGGACCCAATTGATGTCTTAGGTTTGCTGAGATTTCTGCCAAATCAGGCACTGTGAAATGACTAAAGAGATTTCTGGGTGCAATCAGGCAGATGTTCTTCACAGCTAAACTCAAATCAAGTTTTCTTTCCCTTTCCTTCACTTGTTTTAGTGCCCAGGTCTGCCAAGGCTCTGGAGCATCCATCACATATTTATGCTCATTTCAGATCCAGAAACAAAATTAAAAATGTGGGGAGAGGCATTCTCATGATTCACAGAGTTTCTAAAAGCATGAAGAAAGCATAAACCAAAGAGAAATTAAACTTTGAATGTCATGAGGCTCTCCTGAAGAAACTGAGTCTTGCAGCGCAGGAGGGATGTTGATGGGATGGCCTTGTAGCCTTTAAATATTTTCAGGTCAGGAGGTTTAGAAGGTCAAGGGTTCTTCAGAGGTAGTAAAGCATAAAAACAGGTAGGTGACACACTGTGACAAACCTCAGAATATGAGTAACAGACTAAGGCATGGTGAAATAGGGAGCCGAGACACTGGCAATGCAGGCACCTGGTTAGATGAAACTTTGAGGAAATGGAGGATGAAATGATCTTGTAAAATTATTACTGACAACAAGGGCAAAGTAGCATCTGTTACCAATTTTAAGACACTTGTTGGAGAAAACATACCCGTTCCTTCAACACTTCAAAAGCCAACCTGGTTTTTTTTGTGTTTTGTTATGCTTTCAGCATTCTGTATGTTACAAGTTTTAAAATAGATAAAGACTTTAAAATAAACTTTAAAACTAGCAGTTTTTCATTTAGAGCCATGGGTAAAGCAATATCACAGTTCATTTGGATCTCAACACTCCCATTTTGGACAAGCTGTGGCCAGGCTAAAATTAAGAGCATTATTTTGATATACAGGGGCTCACATGGGTGGTAAAGCTGCTGGTGGGTCCAGCCATAGGATCAGACTAACTTTCCTTTTAAAAAAGTGAGACCAACAAACAACACTCACTCCTATACTTATGCACCACAAAACTCAAACAATTTCTTGGTGTCTGAGATTTTTTTAAAGGCATAATAGGTAATTATAAAAGTTTCAATAATAAGTTGCTTTGTTTCCCAGTAAAGATTAAAAAAGACAGTTTACTCCCCCATGTTACTATCTTTTTCCAAAAGTTCCGTACCTTCTTGGTGATTTCTCATGGTCACCTCCTCACAGCACTGACTCCTTCTTCTCCACAGCACAGCCAACCAACTCCAATTCTCTCCTCACCCAGCTAACCCACTCTTTTGTAGCACTCATCCTTATTGGGCACAGCTGTGGCCTATTAAGGGCAGCCTGTTCCTAATCTTTGGTGATCGGTACAGCTGCAACTCCTCAGGTGTGAGACTGCCTTCTGCACCATCTTTATTTTCTTACACTCTATCCCCCCACACCCCCAGGGTTCAGGTCTCCTATACAGATTTTCAGCAAAATCCTGGCTGAATTTTTTTATTATTTTTGGTGTTTGCCTTTAGATTAGGGTGGGAGTCTGTGGGACAGGTTTAGTTTTGATCCATTAGATCAGCATTTCCATGTCATCACTGTGTAGGCATCTGAAGGGTATAAAAGTATTTGGATTTGGAATCTATTATAAAGCCAAGTGAGTCCAATTAAACCTCTTCGAATCATAGCTATATAAGAAACACAGAATTAAAAACAATGATAAAGAGGAAAATAATTTTTGTAAAGTTCAGTTGAAATTAAATCTCAGAGATAAATTGAGGCAAAGATTTTTAGTTACTATTATCTTAAAATAAAATGTAACACAGCAGCACAAAATCCAATACTGAAACACTGTACTGAGCAGTTCCTCAGTTCCTTATAGCCTCCTTCTGCAGTGGGGCAGCAGTTCAGGAAAGAACATTCAGGTGCAGCACAGCATCTCTGCTCAGGTGTGTGTGGTGATCTGAGTGTTCCCATCAGAGAATCACAGATTCATGGAGTAATTTGGGCTGGAAGGGACCTTTAAATACCATCTAGTCCAACCTTCCTGCAATGACACCTGCAACTAGAGCAAGTTGCTTAGAGCCCCATCCAACATGGCCTAGAGTATCTCCAGGGATGATATCTTCCCACCACCCCTCTGGGAAACCTGTACCAGTGCTTCACCACTCTCATCATAGAACATTTCTTCATTATTTGTAGTTTAAATCTATCCTCCTCTAGTTTAAACCCACCACCTCTTTTCCTATTGTGCCATTGAGCTTTGTGGAGGCTTTTTGATTCTACTCAAGGAGAAGGGGAAAGTTGGGGGATGGATGTGTATATGTAGGGGGGATTTATGGAAAGGGGAGATGAAGGCTTTGGTGCCTCCTGAGACCTGTGCTCCTGGGGATGGGGTGACCACTGGGCTGCTGTGCCAGGCAAGGAAAGGTGATCAGGATAGCTGAGAGGCTTTCCATATGCCAACTTTCCTGGTTAAACATAGCTGTAAAAGAAAAAATTCCCCTGTGTTTCCATTCTGAGGCCAAACTCAGCTGGGATATGTGGAGCAGCTCAGCTGCTTGTGCTAGAAGTTTTACATGGGGAAATTATGGTTGTATCTCAAAGTGTTTTCTGGGTCAGCTTTTTCCTTTTTTGGGCTCTCATTTTCCCAGTTCACTTCTATCTTGCCTGGACACACATCAACTTCTAGTACATATAACTTTCCTTTTGCCCTTTACTACCCAGCTCTGTGGTCTGGAATACAGATACCAGAGCAATGAATGTGTTAAAAGATGTAAAGTTTGTGTGTTCATCTAACACATGCTTAGTCTAAACCTGAGTACTGATCACAGTAGGCTTATTTCAATACTTAAGCATGTGCTTGAACATTTTTACATGTAGGAAATCTATTTATGAATGCTATTATGAGTTTCTGTGTCATTAGAGATTCATTATCTTACTGGAAAGTGAAAGGTGGTTAACTCATGACCATAATTAAAGTGTTTGGCTATAATTTTATTGTTGTGTACAACTTTTTCCTGTGTCTATCTAACATTTTGTTTCAGGACAAAGCTATGCATTGTACCACACAAAACCAACTTGCTGAAGCTGGAAGTGTCTCAGAAGACCATCTAGTCCATCCCCTGCTCAGAATAGGGCCAGTCTCAGCAAGGTGCTCAGGACCAAGTCCAGTCAGCCACGGGTGGACACCCTAGAGCCCCTCAGGGCAGTCTTTCCAGTGTTTGATCTCTCACAATAAAAATAGTGGTTAATTTGTAGACTACAAATTTGGCTTTCTTAAATCACCATACAAAGCAAAACAGAAATCAGTTTAAATAAACAAACACACATTTCATCCTAAGTAGGTTTTTACCACAATGCATTATCTTATTGCAGCAAGGGAAGTGCCACTAGCAGGTACAAATACAATGGCTGGATACATAAAACTATTTAGGTATCTCTTACCCAACCAAAACAAGTGTGCACAGAGCTTCCAAACCATGGTCTGAGTAACTTGGTCAGGATCAAGGTTGAGTCTGACTCCCTCCCTCACTACCCTAAACTTCTTGTTGCACTTGGTCTGTCCTTTCTCTCTCTCTCTCCCCATGAGATCTGAAGTAATTGTTTTGGCCTTTCCAAAGTCTGGCACAATTTATTCCTTGTGGAATTAAGACATTCTGTCTTATTAAAAGCACTATAATATTGTAGTAGCATTGGGTGTTTTGCTTCATGGATTGTTCATTGTGAATGTCTTTCAACATTTCATGAAAATATGAAAAAAATAGATATTGTATAATTAAAATCTTTACTCTTTTAACCTTCTTACGCATTTCATAAACATGAGCAGCTCTTGAAGTGTGAAGTGTGGGTTTGGTCCAAAAAATAAAACAAAACCAAACCAAACCAAAACAAAACAAAAAACCAGCAAACCAGTAAGATGAATGCTTTTCAAGTATGGAGCTTTATCTCTCAGGCAAGCAGAAGCAGTGAACACTGAGTACTTGCAGACTGCAAAACACAAAAGCAAATTGTATGCGGCGAATTAAAAAAAATCATGGAAGATGAATATCTTAAAAACACAGCAAACCTTTATTTACATTTCTTATCATGAAACATTTTATCTTTGACAGCTGTGGAACAGGAGCTCAAATCAGCCCCCTTGGATGTGGGGCAGGCAGGGTGTGACTGCAGGGCTTGGCAGCCCAGTCCCACCAGGATGAAGCTGCCAGCACAGTCAGGTACAGCATTTCAGGCACTGCTGCAGCACAGCCATGGCTCATTGCTGTAAAATACCTGTAGCACTTCTCCAAATGAGGTCAGTGAGTGCCTTAAGAGCCAAATACTCTTGCTTTGTGTTAGCTCTCAATAGTGGATGGTGGAGTCATATCTCAGAGAAGCACTGGATGGCAGTAAATGCCCAGCAAAACCCAGGCAGACAAAGGCAATTAAATAAAGCAAGGCAGGGAGAAGCTGAAAACTTCAGCTGCTTCAATGATCAGTTCTTTACAAATGGCTATTATATAATATAATAAGTAACTGTAGTTTTACTTATTCATTAGAGAGTTTTGTGCATGGCTACAATCCATCTGCTTTAAATGGCTTGAGAGTGAAATTGGCTGTCTCAGACTTTATAGGAGTTGCTGAATATCAGGAAGGAGAAAAAACCTTTCTGTTTTCAGGTACATTGCAAACTGGATGAACAAAAGATTTTTCTTTGAAAATTTAAATAACTGAATATATTTTCTTATTTGCCAAGGTTTTTCAGATTGATTGCTTTTTCTGTATGTATAGGCAAATGAGCACAGAGCAGTATTTCTGTTGAACTTGATATTGCCTTTTCTTTGAGATGCATTTGACTGATAAAAGCAAACAGCATTGCCAAGCTTGACACTGCAAGGCATTTCATTTGATAATGGATAACATTCTGCTGAAAAAAGCCAGCATTTCTGCACATAAAGCATTACAAATCCCTACCAAAAGGCTCAGAAATCAGCTGATGGACAGACCTCAGAAGGTAATTATATCTAAGAGAGCAGTGTCCCAGTGGAGGTGCTCACTGGGATTTCACAAGGTGCTGCTCATGGTCCTGCTCTCATAATTCTCTGCAGCCAGGGTGCAAATACACCCCGTGGACTTGACTGCAGAGGGTTTGTGTGGGGGAGAGTGACAAAGGGCAGCCCTCCAGAGCTCTCCATTGTCACAGCAGCTCAGGCTCCCTTGGGTAACACACATTTTAACAGTGGGCTGAGTTGCTGGAGATGGAACTGCACAGCTGGAATATTTTATGCAGGTACCAATGACAGGACTTAGGGCTGTATTTTAGCAAGCAGTGGCCAGGAAGTGTTTTCACTGTGGATGGCTGGCTGCTGATGGGCTCCCAGGCTAGCCAAGTGGTTAAAGTGCTAAAGTAATCCATGGCTGCATGGGAAGGAAATACTCATGAGAAGTGGGAAGGGAAATTATCACTCTGAGGCATTAACAAGAGCTTTACTGGAACAAACTGTCCACTTCTTGGAGCCCCAGTTTAAAAAATATGCTGATAAATTGGAGAGGATACACTGAAATACTGCAAGAATGATTTGAAGTCTGGAAAAGCTTAGAGCATGCCAAGAGCTCAGTATAATTAATCCAGAAGAGCTTAAGTGCCTTGGTCATGGCCTGTGAGCTCCTGTCCAGGGAAAAGGTTTCTGAAGTTTCTGAGTCTCTAACATAGCAGAGAAAGGCTGGAGTCAGGGTCAGAGAAAGGCTGAAGATCTAGGATGGAGAAAAATGACTTTTTCAAAATCTCTGTACATTATCCATCAGGACCCTGGGCTCAGCCATGCAGGGACAGCCATTATTGAAAAAAATGAGCATTCAGTGGAGGAGTTTCTCCTCTGGTACAGCAGTGGGTATCTAGATTAGTAGCTTAAGTCAACACTTGTTTTAGATTTATTCAAGTGTAAATAAGAGCAGATTTTTGTCTGCCCTTCACCAGATAAACAGCAACGTTCCTGATTTTTCACAGCAATATTAAAACAGAGAGCTGTATTGCCATGAAATAAATTGTATAGGGCTCAGAAACAACAACACACTGTAGACAACAAGGTCCTTAGGATAAACATATTTTTGTTGCAAATGCAACAGAGTTCTTTTTATATAAAGAATACCATAGATATGTCCGATAAAAGCCTTGATACATAGCAAGATAACAGACCCTATTCAATAAGTTTTCCAAACATCTTGTTCTGTCTGTCAGATCTAATGATGACTGGTAACTAGACACTTCAGCAAAATGCTGTTTTGCTATTTATTTCTCATTTATTCTCTTGAGAAATCGCAAAACATTTCCAATTTGATTTAAGGAAGTTTCCCAAAGTCAATTGGACATGCTGCAGAAAGCAGTTCACTTTCCTGGTCAATATGTGGTCTATAAAGAAACAATAAGGAGAAGGTAATTTCATTTTGATCATGCTAACCTTGTATGTTTATGCTCTGCTTAGAGTTTAGTACTCCTGTCACTTGCTCTGAAACTTGCATTATGTTGAATCCTTTTGTCACATCCAAATCTCACTTGGATGGACTATAAGGATGCACCCACACGAAGGCCAAGCTAATCAGCAGCCTGGGAGGCATGAGATGGGAGAGCCCACAGCCATGAGTGGTGCTAGAGAGCTGTGCTTTCAGCCCATCCTGCCACAGCCACAAAGCTGGATGTCCTTCTTAAGCTTTCCCTTGGCTGTGTTTGAGAACATCACCAGGGAAATTAACTATTTTTGCCAATATAATTGGATGGTAAATCATTGTTTTCCTCCAGCATCAAAGACCCTCAAGCCACAAGGCTACTTTTGCGTTTTTAAGATTGACCATCTAGACCACCTTCAATTCCATCCCCATCCTCTGGACAGCAAACATGCAGGTCTGATCAGCAGTGTCCAGCAGGGACACTGCAAACCCCAGCCATTGTTTTGGATGTCTGTGGAAAGGGAAGCTGCCATTCCAGAGGCAGCTGTGTTTAGCCTAGGAAAACATGGAAAGAGAGAGAATATATCCAATATTCAGGGAAAGGTCCTCAGAGATATTTGAGCTGAAGGGAAGCTTAGATGTGGGCTATAAACTGGTCTTTAATAAGCATAAGGTGGAAATTACCAGATATGTCCCAGTATATTAGAAGAACAAGAACCATAGTGTCCTCTTGGAGGAAATGTATTTACCCTAATAACTTTAAGGTGGATCCAGGTCAGTTTATGAAGGCTATGTTACATGCCTGCTGAAATGGACAAGGCTCACTGCTTGACCAGGGAGGTTCCCCCAGCCCTGTGCCAGGTTTATCCCTGTTCTCCCAAAAGTCTCATGCCAAATAGCAGCCTGGTGTTTTCTACTTTCTCTCTCCCACACAGTGTTTTTATTTACAGCAATGATAAGAAATTTTCAGCCTGTGGTTTCCAGACATTGTGGGTTGATTGAAAAAAAACCCACAAAAAACCCTAACCCAGCAAACAAACTATAGTTTTACTGTGAATTTCAGGCCTGTGGTAGTTTTTTTGGTGGTTTGTGGCCATATTAACTTTTTTTCTAACATCATTAAGTGCTAAAATTGCATGATTTAACACTAGAAAAATTGTGTGTGTGGACAAGCCAGCTCTGTGTTTTAATGATTCTTATGTATATGGAATTTTAATGAATATTGCCTTCAGTGGGCCATTTGTCTAACCAAGATTATGTAAAATGCTTCTTTTTATGTAGTATCTGAAGAGCAGTGAAAGACAAGAATTTGACCTACCCCCATGCAATTAATGGAGTGAGATTTTCCATCTGCATCCAGACAGGGGAAACGGGGACAGACCCATGCAGCTGGGCATCCTGAGGAGAGGAGGGAGTGGATTGGGAAAGCTGCTGTGGCCTGGGGCTCAGGACAGGCTGTTAGTGCTTCAGGCATGCCTCTCTGACAAGATGAAAGGATGCTGAGCCCTGAAGATTGCTGGGGTAGAGTTTCTTTACTTACCATAGACAGAAATGCAGCACATGGGGTTATGTTCCTACTTCCCCATTCCACTCCCTCCATCTCTGGTCCTAAATAAATTAAAGTAATTTCATAATGACATTCACAAGGCATTCAGCTCTTTGCATATAAATGACAGACTCTGTAGTCTTTCCTGGTGCTGCTGCTCACGGCAGTGCCTGTTCCTTGGGGACCCCTCTGTCCCGTGTGACAGCAGAACTGTGGGTCTGGAGGACACTGGCAGCACAGAGTCCTTTCCCCAGCCAGACCACTGGGGAAGCAGAGAATCTGGGAGCTGAGATTCTCCCTGCCTCCCACCATGCTAAATTCCTTGTGACAGGGTTAGCAAACACATCTGCTCCCATCTGGCTTCTCTCAGGTACCTTCTGTCTGATTTCTGTAGCGCTGGCCACCTCCATGTGTGTCTCCCAAGCATCCCTCCCATTACTTTCCTGGCTGACTGCTCCACTCCCATTCCTGTGAGGGCTTTTGCAAGGCTGCACCTCCACAGTGGTGGCCAAGACTTTTTCTGCAGGTGCACAATGCACCTTGTTTTTCATATTTCTGAGGTTGCCCATTCCTAAGCAAGCTTAAAGGGCCTTTATGTGAGGAGAGCTTCTTCAGCTAGAAGTGAAACCACTTTTCAAGTCACCTTCATGGGTCTTTCTCTGCTTTCTCCTGGTTTCAAGCACAGTTTAAGTTAAGTGTCAAGTCACAAGAAGATGTAAAATGAAAAAATGTGAGCCCCTAGTACTTGATTGGCTTGAATAATGTTTCCCTTGTGTTTTCTGGCAGTTAATGGAAAGCTGACATAGAATATTTTGAATATGTTTTTTGGGGTTTTTGGTTAATTCATATTAAATTCTTCTGCAAATCCAAAAGCTGGTGGTTTTATCCCTCAGGATGCTGAGCCTAGACTCTCATTCCCCCAGAGTACTGAAGTTTCCTCATTTGTTGCAGGGGGAGCCCTTTCTGCCACTCTGGCATGGAAATGGTGTATCATGGGAAAAGTGGGGCTGAGTGCTCAGACAGACAAGGACTTTGCTATCTCTGAACAGAATTTAAGCTGTGACAGACTGTTCACTGTCCTGGTGCCTATTTGGTTTGGAACTGAAGGAGTTAACAGTGTCAGCCCTCCATGCCCATACTTCTTTAGCATAAAAACAGTGCCTTGCCTCCTGAGCAGCATTTGGAGATCAGTCATATTTCTGTTTAAAATTCACATCCTTTCTCCAACAATACGCAATGCCTCCATCTCCATGGAAATGCTGGTGTTGTTCAGCTCACGAGGACAAACACAGAAGATGCATTTTTGTCCTGTAAAGAACAGGCCCAGATTCTGCTGCAGCTGCCAGGGGCTCCCCACTGCTCCTTGCTTATTCAGTACCACAGCTCACCTTAAAATGTTTTTAAGCATCAGCTCTCCAGCCTTTCACTGCCTCGAAACACCTTTAAGGAATCTGTCTGTGTGGAAGAGCTGCTGGCAGTACAAAACTCACTGCAATACTCTGCCCCTCTCCTGGCAGTGCTTCAACACCCCACAAGTTTATGTAGTTGCTGAAGGGATGAATGCAAGAGGGTTCTGAGAGTATTTCTTGCTCTCCATATAGAAAAAAGCAACTGGATTTATTTCCCCTGTGATTTACTTTTGAGTATGCATATTATGCATTTATAAGAAAAGGCAAACAAACCTGGAGGTGTGTTTTATCAACACTGCACTAATTGACTGTTTCCTTTTTTACCAGCGGGAGAGAGGAACAGCTTTGCAGGCAGCCCACCTTGAGAAGCTGGGATGATGCTTTGCCCACAGAGAGCCCCTGACCTGCACCATCCAGCAAACACAGAGAGTTTGCTCCCATCCTCTCCCATCCCTTTCTGGTAGGCACCTGGGGGAGGAAGGTGATGAGGAGGAACCCAGTGGAGGTCAAGCACACCACGACAAGTGGTGGGGAGGACAGCACAGAGCTGGCAGCTGTGGGAGGCTGGTGGGACATATTGGGGAACTTGGTCATGTCCCTTCTCCTCTTAGGAGAACACAGAGAGTGACAGTAATGTCCTTTTGGGGAGGATTTTGAAACCTGCAGATGAAAAGTCTGTACATAAAGGATAAGTACTATTATTGCCCCTTCTACTCCCACAGTATATGCTTATGCTTGGAGCACTCTACTGCTTAAACTGTCAAATAAAAATTAAAACAAACCACTTGGAGCTTAGAGGGGGTTTAGTATGTGACCAAGAGTAAAACAGGCAGGAAGCCCCCCATGCTGGGTTTTGTTGCAGTGGTTGTCAGCACCCTTAGCAGCACAGATTTTAATGTAAATTTGCATGCTTTTAAGTACAGACCCTTTCTACACTTTTGAGGCCAACCCAGAGGTGCCTCTGGAGTATCACATACTGTGAGCAGCACTGCACAGTATCCTTTCCCCCCACAAAAGAAAACATTTTAAAGCAACTTCCCTTTGCTGTGCTGCTGTGTAGAATGATGGCAGTTCCAAGAAAAGGCCAAACCTGCAGAGCAAGCTGAGAAAAAAGCCAAGCCAGGGCAGGGTAATCAGCAGTAATGAGCTAGAAGGATGCTTGCCTTGCATTTACCTGACTGTCCAGCAAATACTGCAGTGGAAAAGGCTTTAAAGGCTGATAGACAGAAAGAAGCCAGGCTTTCTAAAATTGCTACAAAAATACAGGCTAATGCTTAGTGAGAAAAGCTGCTTATGTGAGGATGAATACGGTATCACGTATAACAAGGAATTATTTGGTTTATTTTAAGCTGATTTATTTTAAAATTATTTCTGAGCTCCTGAGGAACTACATAAACATTTTTCATAGTATTTTAAAGCAAAAGATCTAGGTTTTAATAGAATTTCAAAGTTGTCTCCAGACTCCCCTGGGTTTGTATATCTGCTGTGCAGCTAACACATCAACTTTTCACAATCTCAACCCAAAAGGGAGCCAGTAATAACAAAGTTACCCTTAAATGGCTGTGGAATATTTTAACTGTGTTTAATTGGGTTCACCCCATAACACTGGCAGCCTTGGTTCTCCCCACTGAGAGGGGAGAGAGACAAGAACAGCTTCCTTCTGCCCTACTGAGGCTGTCTGCAATGCCAGGTGGCTGTGTCTGAGCCAGCCCCAGGGGTTCCCCAGTCACAGGGGATATAAACTGGGCCATCCCAGCTGGCAGAAGACATCAGGAGTGGTTCAGATGCCTTATGTGGCCTGAAGGACCTCCCAGTGCCATTGGTGGCACTGCAGTGGTCAGTGGAAACAGAGGGATTGTCCTTGTGGCTCTGCACAGGCCATCCCCAGGTGCTGAGCATGGCCTGTCCAGCTGGGACACTCCTGCTGGGAGAAGGTCCTGTCCTGAACATCGTGGTGAGCCCCAAGAGGGGGCCAGGAATGTCTCCTGTTCTCTCAAGCTGCTTCCTTGGCTGTCAGATAGAAAGTTCTGCACTGACACTGCTGCAGAGCCAGTGGGCAGTGACAGCTTTTGGAAAGTTTAGGGCAGCCAATTCACAAAGTGTGGCTACTCCAGTGACCTCTACAAGTGACAGTCCCAAAGTTATTTCAAATGCAGAAATTAGTGCCTTTGTCTCCTCAGTCTCTGAAAACCTGATGGAGTTATTTTTGTAAAGGAGTTGCATATTTTTATGGGCTTAACCTTTTATCCAGAAATTTCTCATAACTGTTTTATTAATGCTCAGGAGATCTGAAGTACAGATTGCTCAGCTTAAATTGGTAGGAAACTTAAATTACAGTTAAGACTTGTCAGGAGAATTAACCTGAGCACAGCTTCAGCTTGGAGTGAGTGGCTGGTGAGTTGGGTACCTGCCACTGACCATGCACCAGGACAACCTGGATTTTGTGCCTTCAGGCATAAATGAGGGATGATGTTGCAGAGGGTGAAACACCTGCTGGGACCAAGCTGCATTTAGGACCCCCATGTCCCACTTGCTGCTTTTCAATGGACTGTGCCCAGAGACACACTGGAGTGTGAGAACTGTGAATCCTTCCTGGGATTTCCCACATGCCACATCCATGGATCCTCAACAAGGGCACTGTGTAAGCCCCCATCCCTCTGGAGCTGAGAAGGACACAGTGACCCAGCTCTGCACCAGGCTGGATTTTAGCAGAGGCAGGAGCTGGTTTTGCTCTGAAGGGGAAGATCTTTCTCCATTAAAAGGTGTAGCACCAAGAGAGAAAATTAAATCCAGACATTCCAACAGTATTTGATTATTAAATTAGAGTTGACTTCTAACTTGTGAGTTTTTCACAGAGTTATTCAAATGCCATGTTAATACTGTAATTGTTATTTGTTTTAAGAGAGTCACAAAGGTTCTCCTTACTCTCTTTCCTGAGAAAAGGAGATGACTTTGGGAAAAAATTAAACCTTGAGCTTCTCAAAAAAGAGAGGCACAAGGATAAAGGCAGTAGTATACACTCCTGTGTCTTGGGTGAGGGGCTGGAAGAGGAGAGCAGCAGTGTGGCTCAGAGCCACATGGTACATGCCATGGCAAGGGACAAGGGAGCACCACACACAGAGCTGGACAGAGGAGAGTGATCAGTGCCTTTCCCTCTGTGAGCAGTGGCAAAGACATGGCGATGGACTGAGCCCAGCCAGAAAACTTGAACTCAGCCAAAAGACCCATACCAAGCCAGAAGCATACTGAGGACTTCAGAAAAATGCAGAGAAGTGTAAATGAAAGGGTTAAAACACGAAAGCAGAAAAGGACTCATCTTTCTTTCCTCGTGTGGATATAGAAATGAACAACTCTCAGAGCCCACCAGGTTCAAATGTCAGCCTGGGAAATTTGTATGGGTTGATTCTACTGAAAGCTTGGACCAGACAGGACTCACCAAGGGCTGCATTTGCATTATGGTCAGGTATTATTGAATCATAGAATGGTTTGGGTTTGAAGGGACCTTAAAGATCATCCAGTTCTAACTTAAAGATCATCCAGTTCTAACCTCCGTGCCATAGACAGGGGCACTTTCCAGGGGCTCAAAATCCCATCCAGGCTGCTCAAAATCCCATCCAGGCTGGCCTTGAAGTCTTCCAGTTATGGGGCAGGTAGATAAAGAGGCACATAATCTGATTCCTTGGCTGCTGTTACAAACCCAGGTGAGAGGCTTGTGCCAGGTGAGTTTATGTGCACAGCACTGAGGGCTGGGGCTGACACCTGGAGACCTTGACAGATCACAGTGAGGGCTGCTTCCCTGGTGATGCATCTTCTCACAGGTGTGTGTCAGGCTTAGAGCTGAGGTCATCTTTCAAGCCAGGAATTAAAGGCCTGAGGGAGGATTGTGCACTGGCATCTCTCTGAGGCTCCTGTGAGCTGGCACAGGTGTTACTGGACATTAGAAGATAAATGTAAATAAAAGCAAAAATTGATAGATAAGCAAACTGTGAGTTGCACAGGACTGTGTGCTTCAAAAAAGAAAGTGGACAGGGGAGTGAGGCATGGTCTGCAGAGCATGGAGTGGAGGGGAGCGTGTCTGGGTGCTCTGTGTCCAGGTTTGACTTTTTCCTTAGGTGTCTCTGCTGCCAGAATATCAAATGCATCTAGGAAAGTGATGCCCTTTCCTAGCTGAAATTTCCAGTTCCAACAGAAATGGTATGTTTTTGAAAAGGGCCAGACATAAAGTGACTGACCTTTTGCTCTGAACATCAGGCAGTGTATTTTTGTTAAGGGGAAGTGTCCATATACAGCCTTGATAAAAGGGTGAAATGGAAGCCTTCATACCTAAGCCACGGCAAGTTTCCTGACCACAGAGGGCAACGTTCAGTGTTCGTGCTTTGGATGTATTAGAAGCTAAAATATGAATCAAATAGCATGACTTGAAGCTGATTTGTTTCAGAAGAAAGTAGAAGTTAAAACTTTTATACATCTGCACATCAAAGTGTTATTACTAGCTCAGGTTTCTTTTTATGATTTAACCCCATATCTGAATTGAATTTCAATGGGCTGGTTGTGTGGTGCACTCCGATCAGTCGAGTTTGACGAACACCCCAAAGCTCAGTGGCTGAGAAAGAAAGAGGAAAAGCTTGCTTAGGAACATCAAATGGGATTGCAGGCCTGATATCTTTTGCCAGTAGAAAGATTGTTTTAATACCCTGTCGGTCACAGTAATAACCTTAAACAAATAGATCACTTGTATTTACTTTGTAATATCAGTGCTTTTACAAGATTGACTGCCTAGTGGGATTGTCTGTACAAATTCCACAGTTGTCCCCAGGCAGCTCTGTGAAGAGGACACTTTAACTCCATATACCATAGAAAGATGCCTTCAGTGATGCTCCATGAATTAATCATATCCCTGAGGGCTGTGGGAGGATAATGGTAGAAAAGCCCTGCTGGAATGACTTGGAGAGCTCCAGCGAGCTGTCACAGCACCTGGCCACTTTGTGCAGTGAGCAGAGTTATATCAAACAGGCTGTACCTGCCCGAGCAGATAGTGCTGAACCTCACCGAGCTGTCAGCAGGAGACAGGGAAGCACCACTTACTTTGCCTGTTGGAATGGGCTCCCCACTGCCCGGGGCAAAAGGGCTACTGGAGAGAAAAGGAAGCAAACATTTATCTAGTGGATTACTCTTTTTTTTCCTAATACCCGCTCTCGAGTTGCAGAGGCACTGTAAGAATGAGCCCTGTGTATTCTTTTTGATGATAAAATTGCCTAGCAGTCAGCTGAAGGTTTTATGCACAAGTGTTTGGGGTTTTTTCCTTTATTGGTTACCTATTTCTTCTTCCCAGCTTCTAGGTTCCTACTCTCAAGCCAATGGCCATGCACAGCCATTCCATGTATGCACTCAGGGGAGGTAGGGATAATGGTTTGTGACAATAAAGTAAAATTATCACCAAGACCACCTTGTGTTCTCTATTCTCGCTATTTACAGTAGTCTATGTCAAATCTAGTTCAATATTTTTTCCTCTTTTCTGGGCAACAGGTTTCCCTTTGTACGAATATAAATAAAACCCTTTCAGAGTAATGATGTTTTCATGGAGGGTGTGTTAACCTACAGGAGTGTGAAGTAGGTTTA
Source organism: Ammospiza nelsoni (assembly GCF_027579445.1). Lineage (NCBI taxonomy): Eukaryota > Metazoa > Chordata > Aves > Passeriformes > Passerellidae > Ammospiza > Ammospiza nelsoni. The sequence goes on from NC_080637.1 coordinate 15,988,215, forward strand.
CATTCTGAGAACAATATGTGCATCAGGATTATTCCTTCTCCACTCCCCATGAGCAAGACCTTTTGTTTCCATTTGAGCCAGGTGCCAGTTCATTACTCTCAGACATTTAAAATATATCAAGTGCAAGTAATGTATCACATTTTTTCCTAAATGTTGTGCAGTTGATCTGTTTCTATTATATTTTAGACCTTTTTTTCCCTGTCAAGACAAATTTTGCCTGGATAAATATGAGCAAAGCTTTTGTTTTGTATTTCCTTGCACCTTGCTCTGTAGCCAGATCCTAGCTACAGGGTCTTATTAACCTCTCTGACCATGCCAGGTGACTCCCAGGAGACTACTGGAGAAAACACTAATTTACAGTCACGGGAGAAAGCAGGAAATCAAATCACTGCTTAAAACTTTGTACATGCCAGGCACGTATGATCTGACCACACAGACATCTGAACGGCCAGACAGGTGAGACAGATCTAGAAAGATCCAAATGCCACTCTACCCTAAATCTGTCTGTTTCTCCTGGTTGTTAGGAAGGGAGACTTGGTGAGATTAGTTTGGATGCAGCCCTCAATCCTTCAGTCATTTCCATGGCGATGAATGAGCTTCCCATGCTCCCTTTCCCCAAGGTGTCACACTTGCCATTTGCCTTCATGCAGAGCTGAAAACCAAACTACATCATGTCCAAAGTGTAGCACCATAGGCACAAATTCTTCAAATGCTGTTGGCTGCTTATCTGGTTGATAGCTCCAGCCGAAATATTCTGGCTTGAAGAGACAAGGAGGAAATTCTTATTTCCCCAGGTCAAGTTCTCTGAGTCATGGGATGAGGCCAAGGAAGCAGCTAGACCTGCTTCAGACTTAAGAGAAGATTACAGAAACAATTACTGCCATCTGACCCCATCTCATTTTTCTCATTTTGTGCCTTTTAGACAGGGCCAGATCCATCCTATGAGGTGCTGAAGGGGTCTACACCCTAACTGAAGCTATTCTGCGTTTTTTACCTGCTCCGACAAAAGAACTGGGGAAATCTTTTCTCCAGGTTACACTGCAGGGATTTGTGTTGTACAGATTTTCATAGCAGTTTTGATGAATCTTGATATTTTTCTTTAAAGTTTTGATGGATCTGACCTTTTAGCTCCAATGCCCTCTATGAGATTTCTGTCTCCTGTCCTTTTTGGATAGGGTAATGATTTTTTATTTATGTTGAACTAGAGCAGGCTTTGGACTGATCAGGTACACAACCCGTTTTACTTCTACTGTGAGTAAAACTCTTTAACTGCTTAGTCAAAACCTGTCTTCTCCAGAGAAATGCCTCATTGCCTGGCTGGTTCATTCTGAAGCCTTGTAGCCGTGAAATCTGTTGGGAGAACACAAACAGCTGTGATTACCTGACAACTCTTGGAAATGGCATAGAGACAAGATATGTCTTTGAGATAAGTGTGCTGATTGCAGGTGGAGGCTGCAGGCAGATCTTCAAAACTTCTCTGTAACATTTGGGCTTTGGTGAGCACCAAAGCGGGAGATGCCCTGCCAATCTGTATCAATGAGCAACAGCAATCTGACACTGCTCTTCTGCCCAGATGAGAGTCATTAGTTTTGTTAGAATTGGATTGAGGGTGTCTGTAAATGTGATGCCATTATTCTTTCTTAGTGTAACTCCAGTTTACCCAGAGGATCCTCATCATAACAGAGCCCTTGCCCTTGTACCTGCTGTGTGTGTCCCACCCCAGAGGCAGGTCCTGACCTGCAGCGCACCCACTCTAGAGGAGGAGCACAAGGAGCTGCACATGGGGAATTCTGCAACGCTGCTGAGAGAAAATCCACACAAAAGAGTCAGATTTTGGAGTGCTAAGCCACAAATTTTTTCTCATCGCCATGGCTGGGTCTAGCTGCCTTTGTGTCTGGTTATTTTGCAGTGCAGCTCACTGGGACTATGGGAGGCAAATTTTAGCAGCAGGAGATGCAGGCAAGTGTTGCTTCTTGGGGATCTGCTTACTATCTCACCAAGTTCTCCTTAGAGTAGGTTTGTTTGACAAAATTTATACAATCCAGCATTTCCCTCTTTTTCTCTCATGCCTGTCTCTTGCCTGTGAATGCATTATTTCTTATTGCAAGGACTTTCACTGGCACCAAGACAGGACTGGTGGGGTTTCTCAGCCTCAGATAACATCTTCAGATCTGTTCATTTCCTTTTCTCCTGCAGCCTGTCTCCTTCCCTTCCTTGTATTTTTCTACTCCCTGATATTCCTTTTCCAATTATTTTTTGCAAAGATGTTGTACCAATCAATCTCCAAGCTATTTGTTACTGTACTGCAAAGGACCTTATGCATTTTCCCTTTTCCTTTTTTTCCCCCCCTCTCTCCTATTTTTTTTAATCTTCTCCCCAAAACAACATTCTCCCTTAAAGCTGATGTGCACTGCCAGCTACAAATCCTGCCTGCACACCTGTACCATGTGTGATGGTGCCCCAGCTCCCTTTGTGCCACAGGTGAGTGGGTGACCTGCAGGACAGTCCCACACAGAAAACCCTGGGAATATAAGCAAATCCCAGTGCCTTACTCCTGCTGTGTAGCAGTGGTGGATCTAGTGATGGGGTAACTTAAAATGCTAAAATGCTTTTGTTGGATTTGTTTTGAAGAATGCCATAATGAAGCTGCAGTGAGACCCACACAGGAAGGCCAGAGGTGTGTGGCTGTCAGGTAGCCTGGTCAAAGCAGATTCCAGGCCCTTTATGCTCTCCTGCTGCTGCAGAGCAATGTCAGGCCAGCTTTTCACCAATTGCATGTAATCACAGCCAGGCTGTGGAGCTGTGAAAAACCAGGACTGAATAAAGCCAGCCTCTGAACTGCCCTTGTCCCACCGCTGTGGCTCAGGAATCAGCCTTGTGCTGTGCTGACCCTGCAGCTGGCTTGGGTTCACCTGTGCCTAAATCTCCTGACAGCACAACACCAAGCAGGGACATTAGAGCAGGGAGCACTGCTCTCCTTCAGTAACCCAAGTCATTATTAAGAAGGAAGGGAGAAAAAATATTATGTGGACTCACTAGGATTTGACAACTAGGTTAGTTGTCAACTAACCTCAGCTTTAAATCCAACTGTCCTGGAAAATATCCTCATGGGATTTTTGAACAGGAGAGTCAGAGATACTACAAAATGGAATTGTTTTCTTAAGATTTCTACCAGTTCTGCACAAAATCCCATGAGAATTGTTGTTCTTCTGAGGTTTTCTCTGCTTCCGAACAAGAAAGAAAATATGCTCTGGAAGCATTACATCTCTCACCATGGTGGAGTGGTGTATGTGGAAATTCAATTCTGACACTTCACAAAGACTGCAAAGTGAAGTTGGTTGAATTGTGTGGGACTCTTTTTATCCCTTGTCACATTCACAATGTCTTCCATGTGTGGGACGGCTCTGCTGCCAGGAGCTGCCAGCTGTGCTGCTCAAGGAGACCCCAGCCCAGCAGTGACAAGGTGGGATGTGATTGTCATGTGAGGTGAGAGGCTCTTTGCAGCCCCAAGTCCCTGTCATTGCCTCTCTGTGTGCTGCAGAGCTCCAAAACCAAGAAAGAGACGAGACCAAGCAGCTGGTCACTGGCAGGGCGGTGGCAGAGGTGGCACAGAAAACAATTGGAGAGGAATAAACAGTATTTGCATCTGATTTTGTAGAAAGAAGAGGGCTAAAAAGGGCAGCCTTGTAGCTGCTGTGTGTGAAGTGTTCAGGAATGCTGGGTTCTGGTGATGATGGGCTTTTGGGTACCACACCAGGTCCAGACCTTGGGGAAAGAGAGCTTCTCTGTGAGGGACCCTGGTGGGGGACATGGTGCCACTGCTGGGGACTGACCCACAGCCCCTGAGCAGGCAGGCAGAACTGGGGTGGCAGCAGCAGCAGGTTCCATCCGTGAGCCAGGAATGGGGCTGGAGACAGACAGCTCTACAGGAGGAGCTGGAGTGGGCTTGAGGGGTGCAAGGATCCTCCTGAGCGACGCAGCAACCTAAGTCAGTAAGACAATGTGCAAATCTCCCTTGTGACTACAGAGAGGAAATTCTGATGCCTGAAGATCTGCCTGAATTTCTTTGATGGTAAGACTGCAAAGAGCATTAGTGCTGCCTTGGGCTGCAAATGCAGGCCAAGAATTACATTGTGGCATCCAAGCAGTGCACTCTTCTTCTATGCCGTCCTATCCCATGCCTCTAAAGCCTCTGCCTGGGTCTCCTGGCTGTGGATGTGGCCTGGCAGAGTGTTTATGCACATTTATGCACCCTGGACAGCTCATTGAATCTGCACCTTTCTCCAAATCCATTCCTAAGGTGTGGTAGGATCAAATTAAGAACTTCTAGTTACATTTTCTCCCTGTGAAGGTTAAACACATGATTTTGGGATAGCTAAGGTGCAGGCAGCTTTAATGTGGCCAGGAATGGGGTCCACACTCCAATGCAAAGTGGGTGGGGATTTATGCACAGCTCCACTCCTCTGCCAAAGACTCAGAGCAGCTGGTCTCCAACTCAGCTCAGTCCTCCCCCTATCAGCATCATGCACAAAGCAGCAGCCACCATCCTGGGATGTGGGTGCTGGGGATGGAGGGCATGGTCTTTGGTCATGATGCTGTGCCACGTGCAGCTTGGAGTTAAGTCTCGCAGACATCTTTTCATGAAAAGTCTTTCATTAGGATTTTTTCTTCCTGAGAGGCTTCAGGAACAAAATGTAAACAATAGTTATCTGCTGCTGTGGAATGCAACAGGTGCATCTGTGATTGGCCCATCCTGGATGTTTAGAATTAATGGCCAACCACAGCCCAGTTAGCTTGGACTCTCTGTCCAAGACACAAACCTTTATTATACATTCCTTTCCATTCTTAGCTTAGCTAGCCTTCTGAGATGTGACTTTTCCTTCTATTCTTTTTAGTATAGTTTTAATGTAATATATATCATAAAATAATAAATCAAGCCTTCTGAATATGGAGTCAATATTCTCGTATCTTCCCTCCCCTGAAAACCCCTGTGACCACCATCACAGTTAAGCACTGGAGCTGTGGTGACACCAGGGTGGCAGGGGCTGCACACCTGCATAGCTGTGCTGCTCTGACATCTGTACACTGGCGTTTGCTGGACACTTCCCCCAAGGGCAAATGCCCAAATTTCTCACTGAATTTACCCAGCAGCAATGGGGAGGGTGGTGCTTCTGGCAGAGCTGCCATCCAAGGCACTTCCACAGGCTCTGTGACTGAGAGGATTGTTTGCAACCAGCTCAGATAACAGGAATTTCAGGCTGCTGATGCATTGCAAAACAAACAGGCATAGTTTGCTTTTGGTTTTCATAAGGAGGCTAGATATGGCCTGAGGTATGCAAATACCTTGTGATGAAGAATAAAAGATTCCAGGATGGTGGAGGTGTAAGAGCTGACAAATTAGGTGGCATTATGGAATAATACTAGATCTTTTTGCAAATTGAGGAACAACAGCTGCTAAGCATGTCAGTATTTTGCAAGCAGAGGAATAGAAAGCATTGCTGTCACATACACAGAGAGGAAAGGAAGTGAGTGCAGCAATGAGCAGGTGAGAGAGCCTCACGTTGTTATCCATAGGAGGATAAAAGCACCAAATCCTTATTTAATCCTTGCAGAGTTATTTAAAATATTAAAAGTGGTGAGCCTCAAAGGGGATTAGGAATGGTTGCAGAGGGTGAGTTAAATTACAAAGTTAACATTTGAGGTTTTTATACTTACTTTCAGGAGTAAATCAAGTACTTCTTTTCCACAGTTCATCCTTTTTTTTTTTTTTAATTTATTTATGAAAACAGGCACACCACATACTTAACTTACCAGTATTTGTGTCCTTCAAATCCAGAGAGTGAACCTGAAACCTCATCCCTCCTCCCATCGTTCACCCTGCAGAATCCCCACTTATCTGACCTCTGTTTGTGCTACTGCTGAGAACCCACACACCTCACAGATTCTCAGTCAGGGTTAATCTCCTGCCTCCCCTGCCTTTTTCTTGCTGTAGTGTAAGCAGTGATCTGATTTTCCTTCTTCATAAAGGTGGCACTGGTCTCCCCTGCTTTGACCCCACTTTTTTATACCCCTTTCTCTAAAATCAAGGGAGGAGTGGAGTCTTGTCTTCTAATTTCACCCTTACTCCTCCCAGTCCTTCCATTGTCTTCTGGGACTAGTATTGCTCAAGTTGCTAATGTTCCCTTGTGAGAAACTGCAAAATTAATGGTTAATGACTCAAACAATTGGCCATTTGCTAAAGCAGGGGGTGCTTTGTTGATGCTGTGCAAAGTCACAGCCCAGCTGTGAGGGGGTGCTCACCCACCACTAGAGGCTACAAGCTGGATTTTCACCCAGGTAAGGGAAGAGGCCAATAAAAAGCAGACCTTGCAGAGGTGGGATAGTGTAGGGGGATATAACATACGAAAATAAAGGTAGTATAGAAAGTAATCTTACCCCACTAAGGAGTTGCAGCTGAGCCAATAATTAGAGATTAGGGGCAGGCCTGATGTTAACAGGCCATACCTGTCCCCAGTCAGAAGAGTGTTATAAAAGAGTAGATTGGTTGGTTGGAGAGCAGCTAGAGTCAGTTGGCTGCTGTGATGATGAGGCAGAGTCAGTGCCTAGAGGAGCTGCCTACAAGAAACACCAAGGAGGTATGAAACTCTAGCAATATGGAACCCTTGTGATATAATGATAATAGAACCTTTGTAATATAAGGACAACAGGATAGTGCTTTTTATCATGCTATTGTCCTCTCTTACTCATCTGGCTCAGGTGTAAATCTCTCCCCCCACTCCAATGGTCATATCAGACCATTCACATGCAGTCCTGAAGGTGTTCATCCCTTCAGGATGGACTGAACTGACAGTCCCCACTGGCAGTGGCATTACTGACTCAGCCACGCTGACCTGAGAGCAGCTGCCACAGATTAGATGGTGCCATGAGCCATCAAACACCCTGAAGCACCCCCAGACTCATCTCTGAGACCTTCCACCAGAGGTGTGCTTGTGATCCACAGTGTTACATCAGACAGTGTAAAGCTCCCTGCCCCAGGAGGGGAATTCTTGGGGTCTCTAGCTGCTCAGAGTGACCCCGAGATACATTAGAAAGTCTCTTTTCCTGGCCTGGCAGTTGAAGGAGTCAGAGCTCTTCAGTTCTCAGTCTCAAGGTTGTTTATTGCATCTTATCTATAAAATTATTTCTCCTGTCCAGCCAAGGTCCACTCAGCAAGACAGTAGGGGCATACAGTATGGGTAAATGAAGGTGGTATAGAATATAATCTTACCCCCTAAAGAGTTGCAGCTGAACCAATTACTAAAGATTAGGAGCAGGCCTGATGTTAACAGGCCACGCCTGTAGCCAACAAGAGGAGTGTTGTAAAAGAGTGGATTGGTGGGAACTAGAGTCAGTTGGCTGCTGTGAGGATGAGGAAGAGTCAGTGCCTGGAGGAGCTGCCTACAGGAAATATCGAGGAGATACAAAACTCTTGCAATATGGAATCCTTGCAGTGTAATGACAATAGAACTCTTGCTATATATATATATATCCCCAGGGTGGTGTTATGTCTTTATACTAAAAGTTACATGTACAATATTTACAATTACTTTCTAATACCTATCACCTATGTTAGACAGTGAGCTTCTACTCTAAGCCAATCTAAAAGTGCCAACATCACAGCAGAAGATGGAGGCCAAGAAGAAGGAGAAATGCTGGTCGCACCCAGATTCCTCCATCTTTCCTCCTAAACCCCCATTCTAAAAACCCCAAAAATCTATTTTTCACCCTGTGATAAATTCACTGTCATTCTACTTAAACTTTCATGGCTTGTAATCCTTCATATAAAGGTTGGTAATTGTTTTTTTTTCCAAGGGCTAAATCAAAGGCACAGGGGTTTTGGGCTCTGTGCCAAGGTCTCTGAGCCCCCCTGACAGGGTCTTGAGTCTTCCAGGGCAGCCAGAGGAATTTCCTGGGTTCCCACAGAGTATCTGGGCACTCCCACCTGAACCTGCTGAACATTGTGGTTCACAGGCTTCCCCCTCCCCTGACTGATCAGGACTGTGAGCACCACTTTGATCAATGGACATCAAAATTGCAACAATAAAGTCTCACATTGGATACATGGGTGGCAATACCCTTCTATCTAATCCTTTTTCTTCCTTTTCCCTTTACATTTTCTTAATTGCCGTTTTTGTGCTTTTATATTTCTATATTTCTACAGCTAATAACCAAACCAGCTACATACCTACTTTCCATTGCAAGCAGATTGTTCTGAAATAAACCTGCCATATGCATATTTATAAACACTTGTCATTTGGTGGTGTTTCACTCTAATCTGCCCCAAGGGACCTACTAAGAAGAATCTCAGTTACTCTGCCTTCAGGGATGGCTCATAATATCCCTGAAAAGCTCTGCCGTTCCAGTTTCATTTACTTGCACCCATGCTGATGAATCTCAGTCCATCAGAATCTTACAGCACCCTCATGTTAAGGTGAACTTTAGGCAGCTGGATCTGGATGGATTTCTGGAGCAGGGGGCTTGGACTCTAAAGCACTTGAGCTCTAGTGTGATGCTTCAGCAGCTGAAATACTTGCCTTCAGCACCAGGATGGAGTCAGTTTTCCCATGTAAGCTGGGATGAGAGGGGCTTCTGCAGGTGCTGGAGGATGGATGTTCTGGAGCATCTGACTCCAGTACTGGAAGATTAGTGAGATCTCTGAGACACCTATCCACAGATAGAGCCTGGGGACTGTCACCCCCAGGACAGGTAGTGGAAGGTGCAGTTTAAGTTCTTGTGTTATGAGGGGACAGTTTGAAATGTTCTGCATGTATCTGAAACAATTTCACCAGCCTGGCAGATGGCGCACAGAGTGACCATGTGCTGCTGGTGTGGAATCTGAGGAATGTATTTGAGGAATAAGATTCTTGAGCACCTCAAATATCACTAGAAGCCTCTGTTTAGGCAACTGAATACAGCTAGTTGACCCCTGAGAGCAAGCTGTCCTTCCAGCTGTTGAGGGTGCCTAAACAGAGCCACTTGCATTATTCTGGATGCCCCAAGTTACTTGGACACTTGCTTAAGCTGGTGAGCATGGCAGCAAGCCTGGTAAGTCACTGCAGGAACACCAGCAAGGTGCCCACAGCATCTCAGATGGCTCTTGGTGCCTGTGAACCACTGTAGATGTGACTGTGATAGGGAAAGCTGAATCACTCTTTGTGCTCCTCTGACTCTATTGACTAGGCTCCCCTTGAGTGTAATATCAGCTTAAACATGCAGCTTAAATGGTGGCACCTTGATTTAGTCTGAATTCCATCTTTAGAGCTGACAGTCTGAATGTAGCCCTGTATTTTTTTTTTCTGTAGAGCATTTAGCAGGAGCTAGCCTTAGCATTTAACTTCAGGGGTTAAAAGTCTTAATAATAATGGCAAAATAATAATGCCAGTGAAATAACATCATTATTCTTATTCTAATTTGCTAAAAAAGAAAGTCCTATTCATTATTCTATTTCTACAGCTTTGTAGTAAAAAAGACATAAAGTTCATTTGGTCTCCTAAGTTTATCTGTAATTATATTATGTATATTTAAATGACATGTAGAATATATGACATATTGCTCACATTAAGAAATAAAAAATACCCACTAGCAGCAGTAGAAACTAGAAGATGCTGGCTCCAGCCCCCTTGGAGCAATGGAAGTTCAGGGGCTTCTTTGGAACAAAGCCAATTTGTTTTGTCCCCTCCACCTGGTGCATTCAGGCACGCGGAGAACCCCTGCCTAATGCCATGTTACCCAGCCCTGGCTGTGTCAGCCTCCCTGTTCTTGGCTGCTCAGCACTGGGCTGCCTTTGTTTTTGCTAAGGCTGGGCCAACAGCTCTGGCTGGGATTTTCAGAGCTGCCTCAGAAAGCCAGGGAGGGTGGAGAACCTGGCTCTGCCCATGCTCATGGTTAGTCTGAGGAGTCACTCCTGTAGGACTGCCAACTGAAATGTTGTTTCTCCAATTTATCCTCTGCCAGCTCTAATTTTTCATGTTCTATCTATGCTACAACTTAGTTGATGCAGCAGGTGCTTTTTAAATAAAGGGAGAGAAACACTGCTTCCTGTTTATTTATATGTTTGATAACTTCTGGGAGGACCCATTCTGCCTATGCCATCCTTAATAGAAACTGGATTTGAGAGATCTGCTGTAATATGAGAGAACCAGGTGTTAGAGAAGGGCTCATCCTTCAATCTTAAACTTTCTCCCATCAGGCAGAACTTCACATACATGGTTCGGCTTTAGAACCAAGGTTCTAAACCCCAAGCAAATGATCAAATGGCAGGAATGAGATCTTCCTTCAAAACTGAGGGTGGGGAGTGAGTTGATTTAATTTTTGAGGAAACACTGGCACACACTAAAAATGCCAAAAATTTGTACCTGACTGAGTTACAGCCAGTGCAGTTACCTGTTTAGGTTCCTTAGTGTTTTCCTCTTGGCTGTGGATTGGGAAGTGGGTCATTTTTACTCACCTACAAAATGGCAGAGTTTGTTGCCATACAGTAAACCTTTGCAGCCCAGGACATGAGAGTAAAAGGAAGACACAGTCATGTTTGCCTGTTTTAAAACACAAAACTTTTCCAGCGTTTGGAGCTCTGTGTTCCCAAGTTACTCTGGCTAGAGACCTCAGGCCACTGATATCCCTCCATAGTTGTCCATGGCCAGCTTGAGTTTCCTGGAAAATTTTGATTTTTAGTGAGATTTCAAGGATCCTCGTGCAGCAGTGTTCTCTGGTTACTGAGCTGATGGAGGCAGCAGGACTGGTCAGATTTGCAAAGTGCCATTGAGCATGTGATGTGTCACAGATGGCTTCCAGATATGTTGGAAATGTGTGAGCAGATTTCACTCTCCTTTGCTGTGGTGGGAGACATCTCCTGCTCCTCCCTCCTGCTCTGCCCTCACCAGGTGAGGGGACAGAGGGAGAGGTGCCTGGGGGGCAGAAGGGCTGCAGGAGGTGAGGAGGTGGCTTTGGGATGGATGTTATCTCAGATGGGAACCAACTGCCAAGGATGAGAAGGTGGTGAAGGAGGTGAGGATATACAAAGCTGGAAACGAGCAGAAGTGTTCATTTGGTGGGAGTATGAGAGACTTGTTAAACCACTTGCAGAAAGAGCAGTTGCATTGTCTGGGAGATTGGGTGGGGCAGGGCTGATCCTAAGGATGGCACTGTACAAATGGTGCAGGCAGAGAAGTCATGGAGAAAGGACAACAGGAGATGTGAAGACAAAAGAAGGTGCTGGGGGGGAGAGGGGAAGGCTGAAGTGGCATGTGTGAAACAGGGAACAATTTGGATATGAGAAGAAGAAAAGCAAGGAATTGATAGGGAAAGACATAAAGAAGTAATAAAAAACTGCATTTCACAAAGATTTCCAGTGGCTGCAGGGGGACTGTGGTGTGTCTCCTCCTGTATCCAGCACTGGCCACACTTCCAAAGCAGCAGAAACACTGGGGACAAATAGCAGCCTGCCAGCAGGATGCATCTTTTCTTGGTGCAACATCTTCCAGTGTGTTTGTCCAGACACAAATAATTTGATCTCCACCAGCATTCTATACTGCAGTCTCATCAGTCTCCCTGTCAGTTTTATGCTTATGCAGTATATAACACCCCCAAAACATCAGCATCTCCATTTTAAGTATGTACTGGCACAAACATGGATCTAGTAAAGAGATTAGTGCAATATTTGATTTGCTAAAAAGGCTTAACAACTCTTAGTGTTTTCATATTGAGCTTCAGGGTCTGTATTTTAAACCAAAGAGGAACACCAGTACAGTTTTAATTAATAAAATACCAGCTCATAAGGGTTGCTGCTGGTAAGGAGAGAAATGCAGGAGATATGGTGGGGTTTTTTTATATACTTATTCTAAAATTGACCTGACAGCTTCTAGCTATTCCTTGGTGACAGATTTCAAACTATTCAAACAGATAATTTTCAGCTCTGGCATTTCTCTTTGGAACTTTATGCAAAAAGTTTTCCACAATATTTAGCATGTCAAAGGCTGTCTAACAGCTCCAAGCCTTGCTTGTAAAATACACACACACAAAAATGTAACAGGGATGTGTTTTGGCAATAAGCTTAAATCTCAAAGAAATGTTCCAGTACCTTGATTAATTAAAGACAACCCAAGTGTTACCTCCAGCCTGCACTGGTACATCATTAAGTAGCCTAATTAATACCAGGATATACTGAAACAAGAGAGGTATTTTGGAATTTCAGTTACTAAGGGAAACCTAAGTGCTGTCTGTTAAATGCTTTGGCCTCCTTTTCTTGTAGAAAATGTGCTTTATAACTTCCCCATATGCTCCTGCTGTTCTCTCCCTGATGGATGTTGCTATGGAAGCAAACTGGGGAAAAAAATCAAACAGCTAATAATGTTTCTGCAAATGATTGCACAGGTGGAGATGAAAAGTACAGATGACACAAGTTAGTTAAGCAGGGGATTTCAGCTGCAGCAACAATTTGAGGACAAAAATCAAAACACACACACCCTTTGCTTTCTTTCCTCTTTATATAGATGTGGTTAAACTCCAGATCTTTGCAGGCTGTTGAGGTTTATTTTAGCCTCTATTGAGTAAACACACTCAGAATTTTGCCCTAAAACACTGAATAAAATAATAACATAATAAAATTATGGAGGTTTAGGAGAAGGGCAGGGTTGAGTACAAAGCTAGTGAATGGGATAACCTAGGAGGACATAGGTCCCTTGAGGCTATGGGGTAAAGAACTCCTTTAACTCAAATTAAAAGTTTTCCTTCAGTCTGTATCATATTTGAATATCATTACAGCAACAGGGGAGGATGCACATACAGGATGTCAGAAAGACAAACCTGTGGCATTACTTTTTTGTATTCCTTCAAAGGAGTGTAAGCTTTCTGATATCAGGCACACACCCAAGAAGTGTATGTGAGTGAGTCCAGTATGTTGATATAGAGCATCTAGTTAAGTACTGAAAATGAGGACACTGAGAGCCAAGGAGTGAGGGTGATACAGCTCACACCTGGCATCTCTCAGGGTGCTGGCCAAGGCCAGCCAGGCTGGCTGGTGTCTCCAGGGCACAGAATGGGCAGCCACTCCATTTATTGCTTGCTTGCTTTTCAATCATGTTGGCTGCTGCTCACCCTGACTCTGTGACACTGAACTTTTCTTTAGCTTCTCTGAGTCTTAAATAAAGTCACACATATGGATCCACTTCAGGCTCATGCTGCTTGGTTCTGTGTCCAGGCATCCATTCCTCTCTGCTACCAGCTTGCAGCCTGTGCCTTCTTCCCCAGTTCCCCTCAGGCATGTTTTAAAGTGCTGCTGCACCCCCGAATGCTCTGGGATGGGGCAGACCTTGTCTGGCCTGGAGCTTGGTCCCTACAAGGCCTCCTGAGCTCTTGCTGCAGCCTGAGGCTGGGCAGACAGTGCACTGCCAGCAGACATTCAGCCAGAGGCCACCAGTCTCCTTCCACCATAATTTTAAGTTTTTTTGGGTTCTGTTGCACACCATGATGTAACATGTATGAGTGATTGTTGCAGAATGGGCTGTTTGTTGGGGATGAGCCATTTGTCGGGTGCAAGGAAAACTCGGGGCTCAATTTGAGTCATCAGCAAGTTCTGTTTATTGAAGAGAGCATCAGACACTTATACAGCAAGTAATAAGCTTATGAATATTCTGTAAGCCAAGCGATCTATTGGTTAAACTACACCATCAACTCTTCCTCATTCTTTTGAGCCTACATTCCCTATTCCCCACGTCTCTCTGTCTACTTGTTATCATACCCAGCTAAGCTTAAAGACACGCTATCTTGCAGGTGCAAGACTTAGAATTAACCACAGCCTTGTACTTTTCCAATTCTCTAGTCAGCTAAAATCCCAACAAGTGATGGTGTGTGCTGGGATCCTGAGTCCCCTTTCCTGGAAGAGGTGCATGCTGGTCACCTTGCTCTACACAGAGCTTTTCACTGCAGATGCTGCCAAACAGAGGCTCAGGTCTCATGTACTAAATCAGAGCACCATCCACGTTTCATTTTAAGGAAAGTCCCCTTTCTGCTGAATCTCCTTATGAAACTTTTAATGAAATTGATACATCCTGTCAAAACTTTATGGTGTAAACTTTTTAACCTCTTGTAATCAGCAGGTGGATTTCCAGCAAGGGAAAGGCCAACTTATCGATCCAGCTATGTGTGGGCAAAGTGCCTTAGTGCCTGGATGACTCCATCACACCCAAATGTGCTTTCCTATGGTGCAATGATAAAGAAAAACAAGAACCAAAATATTCAAGAATGCATTAAAGCCACCTGTAGCCCATCCATACCTAGAAGACACTGGAACACAGCACACATGAAGGTGCACAAGTGTGGTCCATAACCCAATCACATAAGTCCTGGTGCAAAATTTAACCATCCATTTAGGGGATGGGACATGAATCACCCAATTCAGGCAGCCTCACTTGTGTTAGCAACAAGTGACAAAGTTCTGGGGAGAGGCTGGATCCAAACTCTTTAAATTCATAGCATTGGTGTTCCATCACCCCTCTCTTGCTTAACAAAGGCACAGGCCCTCATCCATTCTTCTCTTGGTGTGTCTCACTTGCATACACTGTATATGTACAAAGACATAAATAGCTTTCTACTTCTAAAACTGGTTTAAAAAGAAGTTTCCCAGCTCCTGCTGCCCTGCTCCAGGATATGTGACAGCCCTGACTTGACTGCAGAAGAGACCAGATTTAGGCTATCCCATTCTCTCACATTGCTCTTGAGGGAGAAAATTCCCCTTTTTCTCTAAATGGAAAAACTTTCCTACCACTTCCTTTGATTATTTTATCTTTTTCTGCTATATCTGTGTGCTCCTGAAAGGAGGGACAGTGCACTGCATGCAGCCACAGTCACTTGGTATTCAGGGGAAGTTCAGAGTTAGTGAGGCGCCTCCAGAGCAGCTGCAAAGGGCCCAATATAAATATGAGGAGCTGCCGAGATTCATGATTGCACCTGGCTGTCCTGCTGCTTTACAGCCACTGCAAATTAATTCTTTCTGCATGTGAGCAACTAAGGCAAGTCACTTAAACTGGTGGCCTCCTGCTGTCCTTTTAGGAAAAGAAATAGATGACTTGCACTGTAGAGACCTAGTCCAGTGCCAAGGGAGCCACCAGCTCCTCCCTGTGCCTTTCTGTGATTGTTGGAGCGGGACAGGGAAGAAATTTCAGTTTAAAGTTCAGCTCCTTGATAAGATTCAGTTACAGTCTCTGGACCAGCATTCCTTGGGCACACGAAGGGAGCCTGTGGATCTGCTCCTTTGTCCTGGTAGAGCTCCAAGCACAGCAGTGCTGAGGAAACAACTGTGTGTTTTTCCATTGGCTTCACTGGAGCATGCTGGCTGTAGCTGGAATGGCAGGGAAAAAAGAGCAGAACCTGTTTGGGAAGGGATATTGCTCAAAATGGCAAAAGCTGCTGAAGAAGCTGCTGCTGAATGCCTGGGCCACATCTCTGAGGCCCCAGTGCTGGAGGTGCAAGCTCTGGCTCCCACAGGTAGCTCTGAGCTGCAGAGCCATGATGCCTTCAGAGTGAGCTGTGTCTCCCACACTGTGTGGTGCTGAAGGACAGATCACTCTCTTTTGCTTTCCAGAGTGTCTGATTTATGGACACACAGATCCCAAGCACTGCAGAGGCCCTGTGCAGCACTGCAGTGTTTGTGGTGCAGTATATCTAATTCCTGTAATGTATGCAAAGCCCTCAAAATGCTAACTTTTTATTTCAGTCTGTGGAAGAGAATTATATTCTCTCTTGGGCTGGTGACATTATTATCAGAGTTAATACTGTTAGAGAGAAATGTCTCGTGTTTCTGTCCTGGGCTATACTCCTGGGCATTCTGCTGAGGGGGAAGATCCTCCAGCTTCCTTGGGACCCAAGGGGGCCCTGATGCCCATGTGAAAATCACTAAAAATCAATCCCTCTTCAAAGCAGGCCAAAAGTACTGTGTCTGCTAGGTTAGTTTGCAGCAATTCACCATACATCTCTTCCCTTTCAAACACATCTGTAGAAAACATCAGTGACAAGCGACCAAGGGGAATTAGGAAAGAGGGATATAAGGTTGGATGACTCTACTGAGGTCTAGGCTGCAGAGTCAGTCACTCACTTGACATGATCTGTGATCTGAATAGCACACTGTGAAATAGGGGCAGAGCTCAGGCTCACACCTTAGGCAGTACCCAGCCCTTCTCCCTTGTCAAGGCAGAATCAGGTCCACCTGAGACATTCCTGGTTGATATTTTGAAGATCTTTTAGTGTGTCCTAAAGCCTCATTAAATGACTTTCTAATATGCCTGAACAGCCTACATCCCTCTAACAGGTATTTGCTATTTAAGACATATTACTGTCCTGGGGTTCAGTCATGTCAATCCTACAGAGCTGAGAGGCCAGTACATCCCACTTCCCAGGGAACACCAAACAGGGCAGTCACCTGAGCTCTGTGTCCTGCCAAGAAGAGGACTGGAGGGCTGGGTGTCAGTCCTTCAAACCTCACTCTGGTTCCACACATCCTTGGTAGAGGCCCAGTGTTAGGTGTCCTGCTTGTCTCTTGGGTTTCTGTGGTTGAAATGGCTCCCAAGGTATTAGAAAGTCTTTTTTTTCCCAGCCCCAAAACCGAAGAAGAAGTTGAGATTCATCAGTTCTGCTTTTCAAGATTGTTTATTTTCTCTTATCTATAACATTCTTTCTCTGACCTGCTGAGATCTGTCTGGCAGGTTGAACTGTGGCACAGTGACTGCCCTTGGAGTGGTGTTAACTTTTTATATACTAAGAACCACATGTACTTTATTTACAATAATTTTCCAATACCTATCACCTATGTTAGACAGTCTGTCTCTACTCTAAACCCATCAAACAGTGCCACCATCACAGCAGAAGCTGGAGAAGGAGGAGGAGGAGGAGGAGACCCAGATTCCTCCATCTTGCCTCTTGAACCCCCATTCTAAATCCCCAAAATTCTACTTTTTCACCCCGTGACAAATTAACTATCATTCTACTCAAACTCTTGTGGCTTGTAAATCTTCACACAAAGTTGGTAATTGTTTCCATGGACTAAAATTGAAGACACAGGTGTTTTTGACTCTGTACCAACGTCTCTGGGGCCTGGCTGCTCAGGGTGGCAGTGCCTTCCCCTCTCTCTGGGGATCAGCAGAGCAGACCTCACCTGAGGGAAATGAATGTGAAATTGAATATTAGCAGAAGATCTGATGATACATTCATCCTAGCGTTATAGACCTGATTGAGTACACAATGCTACACACACACACATATGTGCTTGTTGCTTTTTAATGCCTGTGGCAATCATATTTCTGCTTGACCCAAGTTTTCTTTATTTGCAAAAGTAAAAATGCTATTATTGCTGACCATAAAATTATTCAGGCCTTTTATGCATAGCTATAGGAGTTGAAGTGCTCCACTGGTTTTAAAGCATGAAATGGAGGATTTGTGTGCAAGCAGTGCATAAATGTGTATTTTCGTTACTCAGATGTAGTTTGCCTGTCAAATATGAATGAATTTGCTGGTTTTGCAAATATGGTCACTGCAGAAGCTTTCCCAAAACTCCCCAGCAATACAAAAATCCACATTCGGTCTCTTGTCTGAATAAGCAATTTTTTCATCTCCTAATCTTTTTTTATGGAAAAAAACAGGCTGTAGTGAATTTTGATGCAACATAAAGAAACTAGAAAATAATTTAAAAATTCCCTATAATTTTCAAAGAAAAATCATCCTTCTTTTTCAACTGCTTATCGAATTAAGACCAGACTCTGCCATCTGCCTAACAATAGTTTCTATGTATCGATTTAATAAACATATTGTGAAACAAAACTGAAAAGAATTAGAATGAATACTGGGATATGTATATACTAAGATCTCTATATTGAAAGTAGACCCCAAATCCAAACATTTAGAGTCTTTGATTTTTCTGGCAGCCATATAGCTGCCAGGAAAAATTTAAACTGGAGCTCATGCTCCTTTTCAAGGATGGAGCACTGTATATAGCATTGAATGCAGCATAGCAGAAAAATGCACATTGTTCAGGTCCTGCACTTGTATTGTCACTTGCATTTTGGAAACAGAGCAATAAAGAGCTGGGGAGATGGATCTTGTAGGAATTTTTCAGTTGAGGCGTATTTCATTTAAGGACAACTTAGCTGGATTTTTTTTTTATTTTCTGTGTTATTTACCAATAGGAAAATTCCTAATATTAACATGGTTACAGATGCTTCTATCTCATGGAGGTATGCACTTGGAGGTTTTTCTTTACTTCTGACTTGGATAAAATGTTACTGTTCCATTTAAATTTGCTGTTCAATTTGTATGACTGTAGGGGGATTTAAAAAAATCCTGTTAAGAAATGATTAATGGTCAAGTCACAGCAATGAAAAAAAAAACAACCTAAAACTAATTAATTCATTATCTTACTCTAACTCCCCAAATGACTGTATCAATTGCAGCCTAATTCCTAATGACTGGGACAAAGAAGTGACACGTATCCTTGGAAGAGCTGAGGGACAAAACTTTTTTGTATTCCACTGGATTTCCCTGAATATTCTTGCTTGGGAGGCAGAGCTCAGCAGTAAAAAGAACATAGTGCTTTTGAGCTGCAGCAATAAGGTTTTTTCTGGAGTTAGATGATGACCTTACCTATTCAATCCATCTCTCAGCCTTCAGAGCACTAAAATGAGTTCAGCAGACATGACATTTGTATAATACCTCTCACTGAATAAATGCGCTGTTAAGCGTGTTGCTCAGGTTTCCATGTCTCTTCACAAAGCTATTCCCTGCCTGTGAAAAGCAGTCTGCCTTCATCCAGATGTGCAAGCCATGTCTTGAAAACACCACTCCTTTCCACCAGTGCCCTTATGTGATGTCCTGAGCACACAGCAGGCTGGGTGCCCTCCCACACCACAGCTCATCCCTCCCCAGTCCATGGGAACACATTCTGGGACCTTGGCCTTACTCAATGCCTCTGAAGGGCAAGAAAGAGAAGTCTGACATTTTCCTGGAAGAAACCCAGCACAGAAAAGCTCCAATCACTGAAATTTGCAGCTAAGCAAGCAGGCAGAAGTAGGTCAGGTCTGATGCTATTTGCAGAGTGCTTTTCCAGGGAGTGGGGAATGGGCTAATCAGTGCCAGGGGTTAATGTAGGTGTCTGTGATGTCAGCCCACCCCTTCCCAAGGAGAGATTTGTATTGACCTCCTCCAGTGGTGCCTGCATGCTTTTAGAGTGTATTCTAACATGAAAAGCTACTAATCCATTCTTCCCATGTGTATTTCACCCAGGCTGCTGTTGCAAAACCTTGGTCTTTGCATTATTCCTTCCTGCCCTTCTATATCCAAGGAAGACCTACATATCTCAGAGATACAGAGACCTGTATCTCTCTATTAGGAAACTGAACTCATGTTTTATATTTTACATTTGGCAGCCATGTAAAAGTCATGTTTGGGCTCAAGTCTGATTTGATTTAAGACTCAATTTATCTTCATAAAAGAGAGTTTATGGTTGTGCTTTTATATTTGGCATATTATCAAAAGAGAGGTGTCCTGCCTGGCATTTTCAAGGCATTGGTTGTTTTCTGAGCATTTTCTGGAGCTGTGGCAGTGTTATATCACTGTTATGTGCATTGGGATGTGTCATGGATATAGCAGTATCTTCCTGGGACACAGCTCACTCTGAACCACAGCTCACTCCTGTTTTCACAGGAAGCTCCTGCTGCCCAGGAGGCAGGGTTTTGATGAGTCTGGACCATATTTTTTGGCCAGAATGAATTAAATACGGGTGATTCATAAACACATGGATGTTGAGTCAGGTGTTAAGATGTGGTTATTGGGGCTTTGCAAAGAAGATCTGAAATAACAAAGCCATAACCCCTAAGCATGGCTGGCAGATGGGTCATTACCCTTCAAAAATGGCTGCAGCTCCAGCTGATACCAGCTTCATGCTCTGCTTTGTTTTGTCATGTCCTTCTCAGATGTCACTATGGTGTGTGCTTAAATAGGATCTCCTTTCCAGAAAGTTAATTTATGTAGTATTTATATGGCAGAGACACCTGTCTCTTTTGTGAGCCCATGCTCTGGTTTTGATTTATGTATTGGGTTCCTTCAGTGCCAAGAAAACACTCTGCTCCTCTCAGGCTGATAAATTCTGATGATTGCTCTCATTCTGTTTTCTTATGTGAGGAGACGTTTAAATATTGCCTTCTTATCCATCAAACCTCTTCTTCATCTCAGGGACTCAGGCAACTATCTGCTTAGGAAATGATTTCTTGTAAGTGTCATTTTCTAAAGGTGAACTCCTCCTGGCCACTGCTTTTAATTGTATTTTAATGGGAAAGGGATTGCAGAGGGATTACACCATCAAAAAATGGCTTTGCACATCCTCCCAAGGGTTTTGCCACAGTTGGGCTCAGCCTGCTTTCCCCATCCCTTGCCCAGCAGTCATGGAGAGGAAGGGGAGGATGCTTTTAAAGCTGTGTGTTTTTCAAGCTCAGAATTGACTACTCACCCAAAACTTAAAGTAGGAAGCAATTCCTGGAATCTGTGAGTCTCATCTCAAGAAGATACGTATGTTTACATTCATAACCACCAAAGGCACTTAATTCTTGCATGAGTCTGCAGTTCACAGTAAATAGCTATTTGTCCTCATGTCCAGTGAACAAAAGATTGCAGGTGCTTTCTGCTGGCCAGAATCAAATATCTTGCTTTTTCAGTAGGTCATTGATCTGCAGAAGCAGCCATGGGGACAGTGACAGCAGCCTGGTGCCACTCCTCTGCACCTGGGCAGGTGAGCAGCAGGAGGCTGTGGCTGGCAAACACCAAACACTGCTATTCATAAACAAGGGAGAAATAACGAACCTAGGGGCAACCAGAATTGTGTTTCAGCACAATTTGTGTCTGGGTAGCATTATTTGACTTCTGTTTGGCTCCATTTTAGGCACTTTGAGCAGACCATTTTCTTTGGTATCATATTTTCAAGAACATGGTGTGTTTGACTCAGGAGCCACATCTAGTGCTGGCTATTGGTCAGACATTACAGAGAATATAGTTTGTGAACAATCAGTCTTTCAAAAATAGTGAAAGAAAACTACCTTTGTTTCTTAATCTCAGTCCTTTTCGTGTTGGTCAGTGCTGGAGAAAGGGCAGCTGACCCCTGGGAGGTATTTTGGTCTTTTGGGAGTCATCACTGCATTCAGAGGTGCATCTAAGCAATGTATCACTAATTCCTCACCACCTCACAAGTAGCTGGTGAGGATTACTGTGACAGATAAACTTGAAAAATTTTGCTGCTGCATTCTTTGATCTCTTTTTCTGCTCTTTTCCAGCCCCACTGCAAATAAAACTCTGAACTTGTCTCTTAACCCTAAGCTTAGTTTTAACCTTAAATGAACTGCAGCTGAACCACTGGCAGTTTTCCTCTGGCCATTACCCATACAACCCATACCAAACACTTCTCTCAGCCGCCATCTCTGAAGCCTCTGCTTCCCTTTTGCAACCCCATTTCAGTGGCATTTCTCTTTCAACTCTAACCCTAAACATGAGTTGGCAAGTTCTCCAGACTCACATTAGAAAAAAAAATAATAATAAAAAACCCCAGTCTTTCTTTTCCTCTAGTAATAGGGCAAGGCAAGGGTTAGGATTAGGGATAGATATAAACCAAGGGTCACAGATGGGTTAGGATGTGGGATGGGGCTGTGAAGAGGAAAGCTCCTGCTTTGCCTAGGGAACAAGAGCTTTGGAAACTTTCCTAATGCACCAAGTTCCCCCAGGGAAATCCCTCCCCAGTACCCTGCAAGGAGATGATTATGTCATAAGAAAATGAGGTGGTGCATTCCCGTAAAAAATAACTTGTTTCCTGGCTTTGTTCCAAGTACAGAAGAAGCACAAACAGATTTATCACATTTCCTTCTAAGCCTTCATTTGCACACTGGTACTTTATTTTATTTCTGCAGTGCCTCTTTCCTGGCTCCAGGTGTGGATTGCTGCCGAGGACACGGAGCTTGTGCACAGCAGGAGGAGGTGGGTGAGCAATTCTCTGCTCCTGACACTGCAGAGCAGGTTTGTGTCCTGCATTGCTTGAGCAAAACAGGTCTGGTACAATTACTCTGCACAAGAACTGTACTCCAAACACAGCAGTGACCGAGATGCTTATGTTGTAATATCCCTGGGGTGTTAAGGATTTGGGGAATAAAGGTTCCTCTTATGGTACAAAACCCTTCTCTGAGCACAGTGACTGAGAAAACAACAAATAGAAATGTGAATAGTGTATTAACACAATCATAACAGGCTGTTTCTCTTCCCCCACAGGTGCTGCAGGAAGGAAATCTGAGTGGAGAGGGCTGTATTTCTTGCATCATCACTGAGGAACAAGTACACAGCCCTGAGCCCAACATGGTGACATGCTGCAGGCAGTGTTGAAAAGCCAGCTATTGGCATGTTACATGCCACGTGGTTTTCACTTGTGCTCACAGGTCAGCAGACTCTCTGGATTTTGCAAACAGGCTCACTTGTTTTGTTTTTTTGTTGCTTGCATAATAACTCCTATGGGTTCTTTTGTAAATTGCCACAGTGGTTTCTTCCACTTGCATCACAGTTTTTTGATACTTCAGTTCTGAAGTACCATAAAACCTAGATTAATAGTTTAATGGGAATTTGAAGAGCTGTAACATACAAGCAGTAGGAGTTCATGAAGCACAATTACAATACTGAGCTAATCAGCACTGCATTCAGTTGAATAAATTCTCATCTTTTAAATGACAGTAAAAAATCTCCACATAAGAAAAATTAAGGATTATGCAGATGCAGGGAAAAGTCAAGGCAAGTTCATCTGTTTCAGTGGACAATGTGTCAGAGCTGTCCTGCTGGTTAAAGCCAGCACTATTATTGCACATCATGCTTCCCAGGTAACACACAGCTCCTGATGGAGGAGTTTAGGGTGGGATGGGGGGAAATGGTGTACAAGAGCTGGCAGGGATGATGGATACTGGCACCCTCAATATCCCCACAGGCAAAATTGTTTTGTTTGAGACCTGCTCCACCAGTGTCCACGCAAAGTATGGATGATGCACGTCTTATGCTTCTACAGATTTTCTCTAAATGTTTTAGACTTTTTATCACGGGTTTCCTTAATCTTTCATGTTACATCAGTACATGCTCAAATCTGAAGACAGCATGTACAGCATGTACATCAGATAGGTCAGATGGGTCTTGTCTGACCCCAAAGAGTGAATGATATTTAAAAGGGGAAAAATGCTGCCTCTTTGATCTGTTTCTTGTAGTTTTTTCCATTTTAATTTTAAATTTTGTGTCAAAGCAGAGTAACTTTCAGAAAATGCCCTGCCCTACACCTGCCTCTCTTCCAAAAATGCGCTGTTTTCATGACACAATGATGCAGAGTGGCCCCGATCAAGCTCTACCACTTCTTATGTATGGACTTTATCCATGCAGCAGTTTTAGCCCAGTGGTGGCAGCCAAGCCAGGCACACCTGCTGCTCTTTGGCTATTGCACTGATTCTGCACTGGAGTTCCTGTCGCGTCTCTGCTGCTCTCAGCCACTCAGGACCTTATTGCCAGGCCACCACTCACACATGGACACTCATTTATACAATTCTTTTCTAACTTTCCCTGTCTGTGCCCAGAGACACCCCTGAAATGCAGATATCTCTCATGATTTTCGAATACCAGTGTTCTGTGCCCGTGACTGAGGTGGCACAGAGAAAATAATTCTCAGTAAGGTGTCCGAACCCTCCCTTTCAGCATTTTCCGAACTCCAGTGGCATAGGGCTCAATTGAAAAAATCGCCTAAGAAAGGCTTCACTAAGTGGCGCACATCAAGAGAAAATAAAGAATGAGGCCCTGGTTCCATCTACAGAAGCTGTCATGATTTATTTGCTGTCACTTGAATCTACATTAAAAGGCTTGCTGCGACTTCACCAATTTCTTTCCGTTCTGATTGTCTCGATCTCCGCTGATATTTGAGGCCTGGCTTGTTATATTTGAATTTGAAAGATATGTAGCCACCCGAGCTGGCAGCATGCTAGCATTAACTTCTCCTGCCCAATGGGCTTTTGCTGGTGCTTTATGGAAGATGAAAATGGATGAATCAACTTCAGAGGCTTTCTGGATTGTACAAAACCCGTCCTTCTTCCTACCCAAGTAAAGCAAGAGGTCCTGCTAATGAACCCATCGGAGGAGGGCTCTGTCTGCTGCTCTGTGGCAATGACATCCAGCGCCGCTGTGAACTTTTTGAGCAGCCATTTCTAAATTGGGAAGTCTCACATTTATGTGTCCATTTTCTTGTTTTAAAAGAAGAAGTCAATACGTATTCACAGTTTGATCCCCATTAAGGGCTGAAGCGATGCCACGTTTCACCAGGAGAACGTTAATGCTATCAATTTTTCAGCTTTCTTACTTTATTTTCAGCGTGTCATGTCCCTTCATATTTAGCATGTTATGAGGAACCACTGGAATTCAATTACTGCCTGTCACTGCTATTTTTATTGATTTATAGATCATCCATTTTGACAAGTTCATTGCCAAGCTTTAATATGCCTTAATAGCTTTATTGTTTATTAATGGTAATGCAGTGGTCTAACCTCCAGCCTGAAGTAGATGTCAGCCCTTCCTTTCAATGCTGGGCTGTGGGCTGCAGGGCATGGCTGGGCAGGTGGCCATGACCAGGGGCTTGGCAGCACCCTCCTCCCCCTGCCCAAATGCCACTGGCACCAATTCCTTTGGTTAATGGCCTCCACAGGTTTCCTCCAAGAAAGAATTCAGAAGAGATTTGTCTAACAGCTTCTTGCCAGGAGGGCTGACACGCTGGGCAGTGCCGGTGGGGTTTTGGCAGTGCCAGTGCTGTGGTGTCTCTGGGCATGGAGCACACACCACACCTGCCTCAGCACACAGACCACACCTCACCCTTAACAAGGCGTGGAGTGACACTGTAACTGTATTGCTCTGGTCAGCATACCTGAACAGAGTGACATAGCTGAGACTATTAGAGGGAAGGCAGAGGTGAAAAGTGTATGTGCATCATGGGGCTTTTTTATGTCAGGCTATGTAGAGTTTTATAATGAGGGCAGAGTTCACTGGCAATTATTGCTTAGGAAAGTTTCATGGATAGCTATTTTTCTTTCTTTTCTTGCCAACTGGCTTTTTGAAATATCAATTTACCATAGGAAAAATCCTCTCAAAAGCCGGAGTCTGCAGGCACGAGGGGTCAGGACTGTTTCAGTGCAACTGTGCTGTAAGAAAAAAGAATGTCCTCGACAGTAACGTAATGACTTTTATTTCTTAGGCATAAGCTGTTGCATATTGATAGGGTAAGAGATGAACAGCAGCACATTTCTGAGTATTTTCTGCCTAGAAACATACAGCAGTAGTTTTTCAAATGAAGCTGTAGCTGTTTCTCCATGCATGAGTTTGTGAGTTTTCCCCTTGTCCCTGCCATCTGCCTTTGCAGCACTGAGCATGGTGGTTTGCTTTTCAGGACTATTTGCAGTCTCAGCATGGCTGCAGAGGAGCTGCTGCAGCTCAGAGGTGCAGGGCTGAGCTGTTTATCCAAGCTGGGGAAACATGAGATGCAAGTCCCTTGCTGAACAGCAGCTATCAGCAGCTCAGGTTCCTTTGCACAGCATTGCTCCCTCCTCTGAGCTGCGGACAACGGGAGCCCAGGACTCTTCTGTTTCAAGCCCCTTCCAGAAAGGGTCCTCTTTCCCAATATCTTGCTCAGCAGTGCTGAGCACCTTCAGAGAAATAAAATGATGTGCTCATTTCTGCCTTGGTCTGCAGCATTTCCCCAGGAGCATTAGTTCGTATACTCTTCTTGCCTTGACTAAAATGATGAGAAATGTATATCACTTACATTGTCTTTCTCTCTCTCTCACACACATGCGCAAAAATACACACATAGATATATTTAAAGAGACAGCTTAAAACCTAAGTTATAACCCAGGAAAAACAACTGAAGGTGGTTTTTTTTCTCCCTCAAATTCAGTTTTCTAAGTGAATTCAGAGGGAGTCGCCACTTTGGCTGATGAGATGTGACCTGTTTTAATCACTGCTGTCCACTGTCAGGTATGTCAAGCAATTTAGCTCCAGGTGCATAATGGCAAATTATTATAGAGACAGAATGATTTTTAAGTTTCTAGACAGTGGGAGCATTCCCAGAATCCATTACTGCCTGATTAAATTACTCAGATTTCTGTGTGTGAAGGTTTTGTACAGCAGCATGTAATCCATGAGAGTAACTAATCATATCATATTGATTTAGATGCTGCTAGAATGGGAAATCTAATTGTAATACTGTGAAAGCTTCTTGGGGAATCTGTACTAATGATTGCGTTTGTAATCCCATTTGCAGGTGAAAGTTCTGAAGCTCAGCTGCGAGATGAATAGCAACGACCACGGCTTGGACACAGCCCTGCAAAATCAGGCTGCCGAAGATGAGACGAGCAGAGCTTGTCCTGATGACTTAGCAGCAAGTTTGCATCCTTCTGGATTTCTCCACTGATGCTTCCTGGGACTTGCACATAAAAAAGAATGTGAGCAAAAGGTGCAGGCAAAGATGAGGAGGGAGGCAGAGCTCAGCCCCCTGTCGTGCTGAACCCCAGAGGCCATCCCAGCAGCCAGCACCGCAGTCTGAGCTTTGCTGGGGTTTTGCAAGGACACCACTCCTTTGCACTCTTCCTCTTCTTTTTATCTGAGGATGAACACATTTGAAAATCACTTTTAATTCAGGGAAATTAAATGCCTACCTGCTTTTCATTCAAATTCTTTATTGTTGTTTTATTAGTCTTTAAAGACAAGTTTCTACGGCGTTTCTTTTGTGTTTGATGATTGCCAACACCTGGATCTGCCTTGACCTTTCATGTCTGTGCTCTGGCAATATTATCCTCTCTCTTTTTTCAATTTCTGGAATATCTGGGCTATTAATATGTGAATTATAGGAACTGCTTTTTATCTTTCTTCTTTGTGATACTGTTGCGGAGCTGTATAAATATAAAAACACAATGTGATTAATTGCTTTGCTCCCTTACTGTCATGGGATTTTTGTAGCTGTTTTTTTTTTTTTTTTCACTTTTCTGACTGGTTTATAATGAAATACAAATATAAATAATCCTATCAAGAGAACACTTGCATCTCTTGCATACTCCAGAGCTTGGGAGGTGGCTTGATGGGTGAGAGAGCACAATTACCTGGCAGAAGAGCTGCCCACCAGGCTCTGACAACACTTGTGTAGGGCAGATGCAGCAAGCCTTCAGTTTGAGGGACAGGTCCCTTCAAGATACTGAAGCTACCTTTCCAACACACAGCAGAGCTCAGCTACTTTCCCCTTTGGCCCCTGCCAGCATGTGGTTTCTGAGGCCCAAACAGCCACGTTTCTTAGAGACAAGGTGTGGTTTTCACTCTGAATTAGTGACTGCTTTTGGAGAATAGTGGCAGAGATATCTTTGTCTTTCCCTTGGGAGCTGACTCAGACAGATGCCAGCCTGGATTTCACAGCCCTGTGTCCTCTCCTGCTCACCCTGCAAACCACATCAGGGAGCCCTGCAAACCACCAGGGCTTTGTGTGCTGCCACCACCTTGCTGAGCACTCCAGTGGGATGGTGAGCTGGGCCTGGGACAGGGATTTTCCTGGGGAGCCAGCCCCAAGCAGGAACAAAGACATCAGTTATAAATCACAAATTTCATCTGCATCCAGGTGCTCTGCAAACTCAGCACATCCTGCTGTGCACCAAAGCTTGTGAACAGAGGGGTGGTGGCCAACCTGCCCTTCCTAAGGGGGCTCATCCCTGCTGCAGCTCTTCTATGCTTCCCTGCTTGCTATTGTCTGTGCTTTGCGTGAATAGGTAAAAGGCAGAATAATCTGGGGCCGTGGGCAGATGCTACCTGGCTTCAAGCAGGTTTTGAACTTTTTTTGCAGTGAAATGTTAATTATCGTTATTGCAGTGTATTTTCTTGCACAGTTCAGGTGTAGTTTAATTCCACTCACAACAGAGAGATTCTGAGTAATACAAAAGACATAAGAAAACCCTGAGAGTTTAAAATAAGCCCCTATTACGGTTCCTAGTCATGAACAGACATTGCCTTTGTATTGGGGACATCAACAAAACTGGAAATTAATTAAGCACAGTCTAAACAGCCTTTAGGATATTCAGTTATATATAGGAAAGCATTTTGCAGGCCTGTTTAATGGATGACTCCTATCCTGTCTATCAGGTGTCATTGAAACCCAAGGGATGTGCATCTAATGTCAAGGCTTCTCAAAGTTTTACAGAGCACTTGAATTTAGGATAAACTACAGTTTGCTGCCTTGACTGGTATGCAAAGGTCTTAAAAATGCATTGGGAAGTCATGCTGAGGGTGCTTATTTTTGGTAATATAGATTCCCAACAGCTGTGAATTATGTTTCTAGAAAAGGTCTGAAACCAGAGTCAGTTCCTCAGGCTGGCATGATCCCTGTCAGGATGAGATGGAAAGAAGGGAGCAAGCAAGCAGGCAAACAAGCCTGGTTCATGTGCTGTGATCCTATACTCAAGGACCACAGTAAAACTGTCATTAAAATATATTACACTAAAAATATACACAAATTTTCCACATCACTGAGTTTTTCATGGGGAACCATAAAGCAGTGCCCCAGATATCTATGGCTGCTCAACAATGGGCAATGATAAGAAGAGCATTTAATGAGGTAACTCAAGTTAAATCATATTTAGTCCAAGATTATCAGATCCTGCCTTACTGTGAAATTGCAGGCTCTTTTCCACCATTTTATGAGATATACTTTGCAAAAGTCTCAGATTTCCCTGACAGAGATTTCCTTGAGGTCTGAAAAATGCAGAGCAGATCTAGAAATGCTTTAATGAATGCAGTCACTACTTCACTGTATTACTTTCTTTTCTTTTTCTGGGCTGCAAAAAAAAAAAAAATCAGTAGTGAGACTGGGACTCTCAAAGTGATGCTGACATCCATCCAACCATTTCAGTTTCTCTGGAGATTGCTCCATGTCTATCAACATCTAACTGGGTTGAGGTTTTAGCTTGTATGTTGCCATCAGCTCGGCTGCCTTCCCGTCAGCTGGCAGATCTGCGATCTGAGCTATCCTCTTTATGATTTGATTTGCACATCTCCCAGTCTGTGATGCAGTCTTGGTAGGTGTCTGAGGACTGTTTCCCAGCATATATCATAGCTGGGCTGTGCTCTGTGCAATGCTTGAGTCAGGAATATGAGCCTTATGAGGCCTTGCTGAGTAACCTGGACGGGACTTTTGTTATACATCCCCACACCACTGTAGCAATTTCTAGCCCACAAACAGAGGTTTTTGATCCACCACACCAGAGGGACTGAAAATAACTGAGATTAAAGGGAAGCAGAGTATTTATACATATATGCTGAAATTGATAGAAAATCCAGTAGGTACAAAATTGAAGAAAACATTGAATAAAGAGTCCCAGGGAGCTGGCTCATTCTGCTGCTCACCAGACCAAAAGGTATAGTGCACCCATGCTGGAATTTTCAAAGCTTTTCCTATTTCTCTCTTTCGCTGCCCAGTCTGTGCCAATGGCAGTTCAAAGTGTAAGGGTGCTGCTGCTGCCCAAAACTGTTCAGAGTGCAAGGCAATGAACAAAAACCCAAGTCAGAAGATCTAGGAGGGATGGGTGTGCAGCTCAAGGCACGGCATCATCCAAAGCAGGTGACCTGTTTGCCCACAAGGCAGGGTGGGATCAGCAGAAAAGGCATCCAACAGGGTCTGGCTTCGTGCCCTCTGGTGAGGGGCACCAGCAG
This sequence comes from Ammospiza nelsoni, assembly GCF_027579445.1. Lineage (NCBI taxonomy): Eukaryota > Metazoa > Chordata > Aves > Passeriformes > Passerellidae > Ammospiza > Ammospiza nelsoni. The sequence goes on from NC_080637.1 coordinate 16,018,017, forward strand.
AGCCTGACTCTGTGTCTGAAGCCAAAGGGCACCACTCACACCAGGACAGAAGCTGCCCAGTTCAGAGGAGTGACACTTCTCCCCTGACTGCTGCCCTGTGGCGTTTTCACCCCAAACCAATGTTCCTGAAGGCATTTTGCATAAGGTCTGAGATTTCTCAAAACAGCAGTAAAAAAAATATTCTATCAAAAATAGCAGCTCTAAAGCAGATGAAATCCTATAAACAAAAGCTGCTGACCAGTTCTCCTTTACCATTGCTGAAGCCATAAGGGCAATCTTGCTACAGTGGGGTGATGTGCACAGGGCACTGCCAGGCATTCCTGGCTGGAGTCCCTGCTGTGACACTTCTCAGCAAACAGGATTACTCCCATTTCATGCTCAGTTTGCATGTTTGGGTTTTCTTTTCTTTTTTCAGAAAGTGAAAGTGGTTTTTTGTTTGTTTTGTTTTGTGCTTCCCCTGTAATTAATCTGCAGCACAGATATATGCTTTCTTGTGCTAGGTTTCTGTTTCCCAATATATTCAGGGTTTATATCTCAGTCAACATATTACCTCCCCCTGAAAAAGAATTATTTCTGTAATCAGATTAGTGCTGAATTTATACTAAGTCTGAAGTACAGCTTTACTCACTTGATTATTCAGTTTGCTGTAAATGTTGGGAATAAATTCCAAGAGAGTGAATCAAGCAATTTATTTTTTACTACCCTTATACATATTTCTACTTATTTTCCATGTACCTTTACTACCCAGCTCTAGTTGTACAGAGTAGACAAAAATAATGATGCTTTGCAAGACTGTATGACCTATCTGAATGCTGAGAAAAGAGCTTTAAACAACTTTCCCAGTAGAAAACTTTGAAAGTTTTGAAAAATTTTCTTAGGAAGCAGCCAACTGGCATTTTTCAGTCTGATTTTTCATGATTTCTCACTGCCTGGTTTAGTTTTCATTGTTTTGAGGGATGAAATTGCCAGTGCACACATTGAGAGAGCCACTCTGTAAGAGGAGCAGTTAAATCAGGTCCCCATGGCAGGAAGTACTCCTTCAGTCTCATCTTTCCTACCCATAGTATTGTTCTCATTATTTTTGGTCCTAATAATGTCTCTGTGTATAAATAATTCCAGTCTCTCCTCTGTTTTCACAACCATCAGGGATTTACAGAGCCTGAAATAAGTAAGCTATGCACTAAGAGGGTTGTAAAGTAGATGTAGTAAATGTGTTCTACCAGAAATACCACATTATGCTGGCACAACCCAGGGCCTCCTGCTCACTCAGGTGGGCAACATCATGATATCCTCCCTTTCATAGCAGCATGAAAGCTAATATACATATTTTTGTATAGTATTATATAGTCTTTTTTAATTGTAGATGGTAAGGGTTGTTTTAATCTTCTGTTAAGTTGCATGTTGTTATTTATGCACTAGAGAGCAACCTGAGGTGGTGCTACACCCCCTTTTGTGTATGTGTGTGGAGCTTTGAAATTTTACTAGTAAACAACAATAGCTAAATAATTTGCACATGATTTACCAATTCTATCATGTCCCAATAAAAAATACAGGATTGCATATGCCTTCAGATGCTCAAGTGAACAAGCAGGAGCAATCCAAATTTCCTCACCAGTTTAGGGCATTCCCAGCTGGCCATCCTCGGCTAGTGCACATTCACAGGTGTCAGCACTGGTAGGAAGCAAAATTGCTCTGCAAGGTAAGATCTAGAAAGCAAATATTCTTGGTTTTACTATCCTGTTTTTAAGGCATTTACAGTGGAATTGAAGTCTAGGAAAATAATATATTTCTTTCCCCTCCCATCTGAATATCTCCAAGCTGTTACATTCACATAGAAGTTTAGCATCATATATCAAAAGTGCTGTCACCTCTACTGGTGACAGAGCAGCCAGGGCCCAGAGGAACCTCTGACAGTCTGCTCTGGGTCACAGGTATGTTAGACTGGGACCTGGAAAACCTGGTCCTTTTCCAAGATGTGATAAAATGTTCCCTAGGGACATGTCCCTTCTGCATCCACATTGTTCAGGCACCAGGCTCTGGAGGCTGGGGCTTTCCAGCTGTCAGCAGCTCCTGCCAATCTCTGGCTCCCACAGCCCTGCGGTCCCAGCAGCACAGCGGAGGGTGAAGGTGGCCGGTCACCACACTGCTGGTGGCACCCAGGTCACATTTGTCCTGCAGAGACGTGCTCCTGGCAGCTGAGCTTATTTCAGGGTACTTTTTTCTATTTTTTCACCTGGTATAAGAGAAGAAGGTTGACAGCCATGACACACAGTCTCTTCCCCAGGCTACTCCGCCAGAGCTATTTTTCTCAGCTGCAATCTCAAGTCATTTTAAATAAGTCCCCAGCAGCTCTAGCGCACACTAATGTGATTAGCCCACTAGCTTCTTGACCATATTGCTTCATAGTGCATTTCAGACAGTAAATGCATTCCTCCCCTTGCAGCCACCTGTCCCCGCTGCCCCTGGTGCCCGAGTTGTTTGTAGCAGTGCAGGAATTCATCACTGTGCCCCTGTGGCAACAGCTGCACTTGTGCTCACCCTCCCTCCTGCCACACACAGCAGGTATCCTGGAAGATTTGAACAAGCCCAAGTACACTGCCATCCTGCATCCTGTTTGGAGAGGGTGGTGATGTTTGAGGCCGTGCTGGAGGAGCCCTTGGTCAGGGCAGGGACAGGGACAGGGCACTGGGCTGTGTGCAGCTGGCCGTGGGACGAGCAGGGAGCCGAGAGCACAGCAATTAAGCAACACATTCTGCTCCCTGCTACAGGCAATATTTTCATAGACTGTAAAACCTCTTTTCCTAGCAACGGCTGTCCTCTTTCCTGATTTAGCACCTATGGTGCTGACAGTTTAAAGTCATGTTTATTTTACAGGTAGCTTAAACAAATCTCTGTGAGAGTGGCTCTTGCCCTTTGAGGAAGATGGACTGTGTCTCTTTCTGCAGAGCAATACCCTTAAATGGGTGTCTCTGGAGCTATGAAAAATTTGCTCTCCACCAATATTTGAGGGGAGAAAACCCACTCCCCCTAGAGAACCTACATCTTTCTAGGGACATCTTTCACTACAGATGAACAAGTAATCTAGGGAAACCCTTCTAAGAAAATAAATGTCAGAGAAATGGGATTCCTGGAGATAGATGTAGTTCAACCACATCTTCACTTGAAGGAATTTGACTTAATTTTCCTCAAGGAAAGCCAACAGGCAGTGCTGTGTCACTGACCAATGTCACTAGTGCAGACCTGAGCAGCTACGCTGCTTGCTGAAGCCTGGGCTCCCGAGATCAGAAAAGCCTTTTCATTGAGCAGTTCTCTGCTACAGAGAGTGTGTTCTAAAAGATGAAACTCTCTTAAAATAATGGGTCTCATCTTGATACAGCCAGTTAATTTTTCCAGTGGTCTTCTCCTTCATTCACAATTATGAGCAGTGTAAAGACAAGATAGGGAGCTGGGCGTTATATATTGCAGTATGACATGTTTAGTATCAGCTGAGTTTTCCCAAGACAGAAGGATGCTGATAATCAACTGAAGAATACTCCAGCTCTTCAGGACTATGGTGTAGTATATCAGTCTGAGAAAAGGTTTACTATCATCTTCATATATAACCTTGTGACAATGTGTCATGTGTAGATTTTACAGGGAGAAGCTGCCTTCTGAGATTCACTGCCATATATTATTTTTATGTAGGTTTATGTTTAGAGGCACTTACAGGTGACTAAGATAGAGTGATTCTCTTTAGCATGAGATGAAGTTGTGTGAAATGTTGGTTGCACAACCACTGCACTCCTTTAGTCTGGTTTTGCCCTGAATAGTACATCCAATATTGAGATGCAACGGGGTGGTCCTATAATTTGATTAAATATATATTTCTAATGGGAAGGGAAAATCTGTTCATAAAAAACATAGACTCACATAATGATTTAGGTTGGAAATATCTACAAATGGAGACTCCAAACCAATTTGGACATCCTTTTCTGGTGTGTAACTATTCTCACTGTAAATACTTCTTTCCTTGTGACAATCTGTCATTCCCCATGCTGCAATGTTTCCTAGTTGTCTGTGTATCACTGTAAAGAGCCTGGATTTGTTTTCTCTGTGGTACTGGAAGTTAGAACTTCAAACAGGGTTGAACAGCAGTGCACTCCCCCTTAGTCCACTTTTCTCAAGGCTAAATTCAGCCTGTTTCTTCAGACTTCTCTCACACATCGTGTGTTCCTGACCCTTAACCCCTCAACTGCACTTCCTCCAGTTAGTCCATACTTATATTCTTCCCCCCTGTTGGGGCTGCTCTGAACATCCTCCCTGTCCTTCTGCACACCCACCTGCCCCCTAATTCAGTGTTCCTTTGCTGAGAGTTCATCCTCAGCAGCCAGGTCACTGTGAAATGCCAGCCCCAGCATCGATCACCAAGGAGCACCGCCTGTCACTGGTACCTGGGTAGGCAGGGAAACAGAAGCCACTGTCCTCTAAGTTCAACAGGTCAATTTTTATGTTCAATCTTGTCCATCTGTCTGGTCTATATCCTTCTTACCTGGCCACAAAGTTACCCTCTGTGGTGCAGTGTTGAAAGCTCTGCTGAGACCAGCACAGGCTGTGCTCCCATAATGCAGCACAGGGGCAATCAGGGCAGCCATCAGTGACCTGCCCTTCCTCCTCCTCCTGCCTTTGTCTTTGGTCAGATGAAGTCTCTAACAGGACACCACGTGTGCCTCCAGAAAGTACAGAAGGTGTGGAACTCCCTTCTCTGTTGGGAAGGACGTGCAGAGGGACAAATTTGCACCCTGTTTAACCACAGGGATTTAAGGATGTGAAAACTTTTCACCTCCTTAGTGAAGGAGTTTAAGCCAAGACCAGCACCTCTCTCCTCCTAGAGACAGGCGATTGCCAAGCACAAGCACTAACTGAAACACTCGGTTTTTGTCAGCCCGGATTTTGCAGTTTCTGAGCAGAGATGTATCTGATTCAAACAAGACCTGGCTTTGGTTTCACAGTGCCAAACCAAACTGGAGAAGCAGTTTCCACTGCAGGCAGCAGTGTCAGCTGCCAAAACCTCATGTCTCCATGCACCAGAGAAAAGAAATATCCTTATTGCTCCTGTCACCATTATTTACATATTTGTGTTATCATTGCACTCACAGACCAGGCTCCCCAATGCAGGACACTACAGAAAGACAAAGATAACAGAATGGCCCCTTCCCTACAGCTCTCATTACTAAGCCACTGTTTTCTGCCAAGCAACTGCCAGGTGCAGATCTGTGTCTATGAGAGAAGCCTGAGCTTATTTTATTAATACAACTTGAAAGATTTGCTGCAGTAAAGAGCTCTGCTTGGTGGCTAAGAAGTCAGAGGGAGAACAGCCTCAGCACAATTAATTGTGGAGTACTGCAGCCCCCATGGTGCTGACTGATCCCAGTAACCTGAGCGGGGGTGTCACACTCTGTTTTATCTCCCTGTGCTAACCAGAACCTCTTTTCTTTCAGCAATGAGAATATCACCAAATTCAGACCCTCCAGGGCTGTTCTGCAGGAATGTCTGGGCAGGATTTGTCTATTGCATGCCTAAATCACATTCTCTTTCCTGAAACTAGCTCTGAGGATAAGAAGGAGTCCTTTTGCTGGGATATTCATCAGGCTTTACAATGCACTTATGAACTGGGCTGGTGTGAGCTGTGGAGGTGGCACAGAAATTTGCACCCATTTAATTTATATGTTCATCTGTTAGTGTAAGGGCAGTAGCCAGCCACTCTAAGGTATTAGCTCAAGGCTTATCTCAGGGGGAGATGAATACCTATTAAAGAAGTTAAATCTGTAGAAAGCAGTGGGAGCAAGTCTTGAGAAATAGAGCACAGACTTTTTAGGAAGGTGCTGGGATTATTGCATATTGATCACCATTACCAATAAGTGTACAGATCAGAGGGTACTACACTGATGGATAACACTGGGGCCAAAAGATCAGAGCAATCTAGCAAGGATAAAACAGAATTTTGGTAGGATCAGATAAGCTAGTCAGAGAGGAGACATAATACTCTTGTCATCTCTACAAGTTTTCTGTCCTCTGTAGTATTGTCCACTGCAAAATATCCTCTCTGCTGTCTCTAAGAATAGAAAATGAGTAGATGGAAGCTGGATATCAGGGTCAAGGCATTAACAAAAATGCATTTGGGCAAACTCGTGGAAAAGAAGGTCACAGCTTGAAGCAAAGAAGATTTTTTCTTTAAAATTGGTCCAATAGAGGGGTGTACCTAAAAAGTAGAGAAGCATCCTGTATTTCCTCACATATCGCTTTGCTAAGATTTATTGTTGGAGGGCTGTGGATTATGTCTGATACACGAATGTCTGCTCTTCTATCTTCTGTCTTCCACCTGCTTCAGGAAGCCCTGTGCTTGCCTGAGCCTCTGAAATCCCAACACGATCTGTGCTGTTCGGCTCGCTCCCACAGACCACCCTGGTGGGATGTGCCTTTGACAGCCTGCTGTCAGAGGATCTCCCTGCAGGCAAATTCTCTTTTTAAAATTCCTGACAGAAATGTCTTTTGAAAGGTTTCATTTTGTAAGTGCCTTTCATTTGCTCCCATACTGAAACCTGGAAACTGGATTACCTTCCCCTGGCTGTCTCTGGTGGGTGTTCTTGTACCCGAATAAAAGGATGCAGGAGGCAGGTTTTGTGGTCTGATTAGAGGAGTAATTTATATTCAGCAGATACCCAGAAAGCATGTCTGAGGATCTACAGTACGTGACATCTTGAAATAACTGGAGTAGGGTCTACAGTGTTAATTAGGAATTACGTATGTGTCCAAAAAATATGTAAATAAAGTATAACAAGCTAGGAATGCTAAAGATCACAAAGACTGAAGATACTCAGCAACGCCTAATTAAAGAGACTGCCAGCGTAACTAATTAATGAATCTTCTTTTTCAAGATGATCCTTCTAAATGACAACACTCTAAAATGTGACTTTTTCATATTCATTTCGGATCAGGCACCAAAAAGCACATTCCTGTTAGAGAACAAAAATAATGTCACTGCACAATGACTATGCCCTGTGGGGTGGCCACAACTGGGGTGAAGGGGTCCAGCCAGGCTGCAGAGCAGGTGGCTCTGGACAACCTTTATGGATGTTGGTCTACAACAAAAAGTGTACAGCTTCTTCCTAAAAGATTACAGAATGCAGGTACCTTCTGTCATAAGCAAAAGCTTTCCAGAGCCTTGAACTTTTTTTGCTTTCTATTACCATGTTTTTCAGACAGCATGGGGTCAAAGAAAAGGGGTTTGTAAAACAAAGCCAGATATGCAGCAAAGTGCTGTAAAGGGACCTTTGTGTTGAAGTCACTGCAGTGCCTCTGAACTGATGCTTTGTTTCCCAAATAAATCACAGGTACTGAAGGAGCAGACAGCTTGGAGCATGGCTGTAAATGTCCTCTGTTAAGAAGGAGAAACTGGAGGCCACAATAAAAGGAACATGAATAGTTTTGAAGGCAGCTGCCCCACAAGTGGGACAGTGAAACCACTCATCAGCTTATCAATCATGAGGAAGAGCTCAGGGGAGGAAAATGTCTCAAAATGGGGTTAATTTCATTGGAGTTTTAAAAATAGAATATTTTGTTCTTAAAAAAAGGGAAGTTTTAAAAATGATGGACACAGTTGCCCATCCATGTCTCTGGCAGATAAACACAAACACAGACACAAATATATGAAATACAGATACGCATCTGTATGACACACAGCACCCCTTTGAAGTAGCAAAATAAAAGATGCTGGCCCACCTCCTGTGCTTCCAAACTGGCCATTGACTTTTGTCTATTGCTGTGGAGGTAGGACTGAAGGTAGATGTACTCTGAAAGTATCTGCATGTAGAGATATAATGTATTGAGTCAAAATTTATAACTCCCTATTGCAAGGACTGTAATTACTCAAAGCTATTTAGTAGTTGTTTTAAAGAGGAATTTCAGTCTCCTCTCCTTTGTTGTTTTTTTTTTTTCTTCTTTTTCAGTGTGGAGAAGGAGACATCATGTCTTATATTTGTTTATTTTATTCAAACACTATCAGTAGGATTTGTGTTCAGCATTTCTGTGCAGGAAGCTTGCAAACTGAAATTGTTTTATGTCTGTTGCTTTGCCAGCTGGTGGTGCTGTTTGCACAGTTTTGTAGCCCTTCCAGGAAAATTAATGGTGAGGCTCCAGCAGGTCCCATTTTAGAGGAGTATGTTTTTTGAGGAAAATATGCAAATATAAACTGTTTGAACAACACAACTTGGGAAATCATCCTCTGATCATTTTAAGGCTGTGATAGGCACTTTTGATGGAGCAGTGCCCAATTCTTTAGCCATTTTTACAGTTTCTGGATGCATCATGTGCACAAGCTCTGTACATCAAGGAGGTCACGTTCTCACCAGCATTTACCTGCCTTGTGCACACACTGTTCTGTCTGGGAAAGCACAGATTAGTTTGATGCACACTTACACACGTGTGCACCCTGGTGCTGAGTGTGTGCCCAGACTGCACACTGCAGCACGGGGACCTGCTGCAGCCCTGCATTCATGCGTGGATGCCCCGTTACCATGGGGATTGGCTCTGCTGAGTTCTGTGACAGAAAATCCCAGGCTTGCATCTGGTCTTCCAAGGAGGGTTAAAAGGCAGAGAGCCCTTGGAGGGGGAAAGCATATTTACTGCTCAAAAACATGCTAAATGGGCATATATTCACCTGCACGCTTGAGTGCCTCCAAAATAGGGAAAATATTAATCCCATCATCTGAATAGCACTTATCAGCAGAGGATTTGCTTAAGAAGATTTTCTATCTTGGCCTTTTCAAGGAGGGGTGAAGCTGCTCCAGCAGCTGGTGGGCAGCTCAGGGAAGTCTGCCCATCAAGAGAAGTAAGAATGGAGAGTCAGAGAGTGAGAAGGCACAAGCATGGAGCTGAGGGGCTGCCTGGCTGTGGCTTGGGCCAGCAGTGGGGCTCAAGGCCAGGGATGGCATTTCATTGATCCTGCCAGACACCCCTCTGTGCTAGGGGGACCCTCAGAGGCAAACAGCCAGAATGTTCAGGGCACACTAAAGCAAACTCATGCCTGAGTTTTGTAGGAATATGAGAGAAAAGGGAATGATGGGCATGGAGGCCTTTATGGGGTGGTCTTCCTGCATGCTCGGACTCAGAGTAAATATCCATTTATTTCAGTAAGAGGGGTAGGGCTTTATCTGATTATCTGCTAATCAGAGCTGTGGGGCTCCCCAGAAGGGAAGTGCTAGAGCTTTTCTTCTTGACAGTGCCAGAGCAAGGAAGCCCCTACAAGTGCAAGATCAGTCCAAGTTTTGTACCAGCAAATTTTGCATCTGGGTTGTCTGCCTCTCTTGCTCGGATTTTGGTGCCTTCCACACAGCCCAGTCCCTTCCCTCAGAATGAGCCCCTAAGGAGAGAGCTGAAGTGAGACCCTGGGATCTGCAGACCCTCCTGACCTGACCATGGGGCTTTGCTGTGAACTGGGGCTGCCGTGTCCCCACCCTGGCCAGTCACGCTGCACTCGGGGTGGGGAAGGGCTGTGGGGCTCCAGGCTTCTCCCCACACACTGAGAGCCTTTCTGGGGGTGGTGACTGCTGAAAAGACCTAGAACAGGTGCTAGCCAAGGCCAGGCAGGGGCTTCTGGATGTGGTCAGTGCTGGAGGGAGGACTTTGGGAAGGCGCTGTCCTGTCTGCACTGCCCAGGCTTCAAGTCCCCTGAATTTTGATTTCCACTGCAGGGGAGAAAAAACAAAAGGGAGAGGAGTCAGCCTCTGCAGAGCAGTCCCAGGGGGTGTCTGTACAATGCTGGTTTCTGGAAAAGTGAGGGAGGAGTCCTTGCAGCAGGAGGGAATATTTAATTAGAGCTACTCTTGCCCACAGATAGGAGCTTGCGGGGAGCAGGTGGAAAAGGCTTTTAAACACTGCAATTGAACTGCCTTAATCAGAACATCTGGTAAACCTCTTGAGGAGGGTATGACACTTTTGAAGGTGATGGAAGGAATTCTCTTCTCTTGAGTGCTTCAGGCAGCTCCTGCTTTTCCAAGCCCCTAATGCTGAAAGGTAGCCAGCATCCTCACTGCCTGATGGGCAGACCCCTTGTCTGCTCACCCACCAGGGAAAAGAGAAAGATTTAACTTGCAGATTGGAATGAGAAAAAGAGGCCACTACTCAGCAACAGAGAAAACATGAAATCTTGCCCAAGGAAAAGAAAGACTGACTGAAAATTCAGTGATACATGTCTAAAGGCTCTAACCTCAGAAATCTCATCTGTTCAAGTGCCTGCAATAGGAATTGCTTTCTCAGAGTTTCATATCTGCTTTGGTGAGAGCAGCTCCTCTGCCACAGTGCTCTGGCCATACCAGGGCAGCAGAGGTATGGGGTTTGTCCTGCAGAAACACATTCCTCACATTTTAGGGCCAGTGTTTCCTTCTCTGTGCAATCCCAGCATCATGTGGATTTGCAAAGGTGACTGAAAAATGGGCTGTGCAATGTCATTAGCGACATTGATTCTCATTATTGTAGCATATGCCAGTGCAAAAACATCCAGCATTTGCAAGATGGATGAGTTGCACCGGCTGGGCTGTGAGTGCCTAATTAGTTAAAATACACAGCATCATAAATGCCAGCACTGACAGCTGAGGCCTTGCAATGTCAGTATGGTGAGCAGCATTAATTTGTTCTGACATCTGACTGCTCCCTCAGTATGGATGCCAAATCCTTGCTCTCTGCTGCAGCCAGAGTCCTGCACCCAAACGCAGGTCAGTGTGTGTGTGATGAGACTGGTACAGCAAGCAGTTGCTGTGAGAGGCAACAGCAGCAGTAGGGACAGCACAAGGCAAAATAGGCTCTGCAGGAGGCTGGCTAAGTGCTTTGATATCCTTTTGCTCAGCCTCCATAACCCAAAGAGCTGCAGGAATGTGCAGGCAGGGACTCCCCATTGCTCAGCATGCAGCTGTCCCAGAAAGGGGAAAGTCAGCTTTGTGCTTTCAGTTCAGAATCAGAACAGGGACTCAGTGAATGTGCATCCATCACTACAAAACTGCCTCTCTGGATTGAGCTCCTCTCCTGTCACAAAGCCTGACTTGAAACCTGACAGCAGCAGCTTGGGCACCTGTACTGGGGCAGTGCCTGAGAGTGCTCTCAGCACCCCTGAGAGGATCCCATCCTGC